>NW_013665946.1:12191-44632 GCF_000517525.1 Limulus polyphemus | reverse complement strand
TTAGTCTCAAAGTGGGTTCCTCGTCATCGAATTTAAACTCTCTTAATTTTACTGACACTACAACATCCAGAGTCGACTCATTCCAAAGACCAACCACCCTGTTAGAAAAATGAAACTGTTTTAGCTGAAGATGACTCCTACCTTGCCAAAATTTATATTTGTGTCTCCTAAAAAAAAGCTGATTCATCAACACTATCAATTCCCTTTACAATCTTAAACACCTCAATCAGACACCCCCCCCCAACTCTTCTTTTTTAAAAGAAAACAATTTGAGAGATTTCAGCCTCTCCTTGTGTGACAACCACTTCATCCCAGGCACCATTCTAGTAACTCTTCTCTGAACCCTTTCCAACAATCCAATGTCTTTCCTATGGTAAGGAGCCCAAGACTGAACTTAGTATTCCAAATGTTGACTAACCAGTGACCTGTACAATAAAATTATAACCTCTTTAGACTTGTATTCATTATTTCTGTAGATACAACCTAAAATCCTATTTGCCCTACCACTAGCAACAGCACACTGCATGGATGGCTTTAGAGACTGATTGACTATTACACCAAGATCCCTTTCCTTCATAACACTGTCAAAGTTATTCCCATCCAAATTATACTTATAATTCAAATTATAATAACTCGCATGCATTAACTTGCATTTATTATAATTAAAACTGTCTGTCATTTATTTGCCCAACTCACTAAATTATCTAAATCCTTTTGTAAATCAGCAGCATCCTCTTCACAGCTAGCAACACCCAAGACCTTAATATCATAAGCAAATTTAGGTATTTGATTGACTATTCCTTCATCTGTGTTATTGATGTAAATCAAAAAGAGCAAAGGTTCTAAGACTGAGTCCTGAGGTATCTCACTTGTAACATTAATCCAGTTTGACTGAACTCAATTTGTAACAATCCTCTACTTTCTTCCATCCAGCCACTCTTCCATCCAATTTGATAACTTATCCCTCACATCTATAGAAACACTTTTTTTTTATGGGTTTTTTTTGTGCCATTATGTCAGATGCCTTCTGAAAATCCAGGTAAACCAAATCTATATCCTCACCCTCATCTACATAAGCAGTAACCTTTTCAAAGAATGACAAAAGATTTGTAAGGCAAGATTTTCTCTTAGTGAAACCATCTTGACTATCCAATTAAATTCTAAACTTTGTTAAATGACTTTGTAAGTCATCTTTTAACAGGCTTTCCAAAACTTTTCCCACAACTGATGTAAGACTATTGGGTCTATAATTACTGGAACAATTTTTATCACTTCTCTTGAAAAGAGGAATTACATCAGCTAACTTCTGATCCTCTGGTACCTGCCCACTATTTAATGACTGACAAAAAAAAAAAAAACAGTAGTAAGTGGCTCACATATCTAATCTTTAATCTCCTTCAAAACCCTTGGGAAAATATTATCTGGCCAAGGAGCCTTATCATTTTTTAAACTTCCAAATTTTTTTCTTAACCAGCTCAGAATTAATAGTCATCTTGTTTGATCTTGATCTCCTCTTCGAATTCAAATGCCTGCAGTTGAAAGTCAAATTAAGCTTTGCAATTGTCAATCAACAAAACACAGGGCCAGTTTCTGAAAGTAGTGGGACTTGAATTGACATCACCATGTTTCTCACATGGACCACTCCATGTTGTATGCTCAAGAGTGGGGAATAGTAAGGGCCTATTTATCCTTGTCAGTGAAGGAAAAACAAAAAAAAACCTTGTATAAGGAAGACCTGATTTAAAACAGGCTCATAATTTATTTTCAAAAATCAAACCTAAGGTTGTTTTTCATGTATTTTTTTACTTATTGAAATAAGGAATGGGGAAATGGAGAGAGTACAGTTTTTTTCGAAAACCTAGGAAATTCTGGGTAACGATGCTAGTTGACAGTAAATTTAAAATGACATACCCTCCTGGTTGGCCTTTTGAACTCTTCTATTTTATTGTTGATACTCCTAACATTAGAATAATTGTGACCAAGTTTATTCGTGAATTTACTGTGTGTGTAAAATATCTTTAATTGAGATATTTAAAGCTTCCCCAAACATCCTATTACCTAACCTGCTTAAGTGTTGAAAATTTGCATAGTAAAGTGATTTCATCTTATGAAATCAGTTAATGTAGATCTGTAAAATAATAAACTATACTCTGCTGACTTCTGTTGCTGGTAAGGTGTTAGAATCTATTTTTATTGATTTAGAAGATCACCTTATAAAATTGTATTTGATAATTAACAGTACAATTTTTAAAATGTGTGTGATTTGTGTGTCTAACAAAATTTATCCCTATAATTACTAACAGGATCCTTGAACTCTCTCGCATTTACAAACATATTTAGGCACCGAATTCCTTGTGGATCTGTGGCTTTGCTGGTTACAGGATCCTGAGCATGGTGTCATGAATCCAGAAACTTTGAGAAATATGAATAAGTGGCAAAAAAAGTCGGGGAAAATAGTAAGCCCTGCCCCTTTTGTTTTATTTCAGAAGCTGCACACACATGCAAAACATGTTTCTTGGGTATTCCAATCACTTTTTATAATTTAACAATCTTAATCAGTTACTGTTATTTTATTTAGTGTTAATTTTTTAATTCATTATATTTGATAATATGGTATAGCAAATATTCTTTTATAATTAAAAGAGCAAAATTTTATTGACTATATCAAGTTGCAATGTCTTATTTGAAGACTTCTTTGCAGTATCATTGTCTGATGCGTGGTCTTAAATTTTCGTTGTTCTTTATAACTAGATTAAAAGTTAAAATATCATAATTAGGTATAATTTTGAGGAAAATTTCAAATATCAGTTTATTGTATGCTCATGTGCATGCCCTAAAAACCAGGGAAACAATTTTGAAAAACTGAGGCCATCATGTCTAATAATATACAAATTACAAAAAAAGCTTAACAAAAATATCAATATTACAGTTATTTCCACTAATTACTGCTGTAGGCTCCTATACATTGTACATAGAAAATGAATGATTCCATTAAATGTTTTTGGTCTGTGTTATAACAAGCAAAAACAAAACTTCTCAATGAATGGATTTATTATGGATTTAGTTGGCAGTGAACAGTAAAAAACAAGTTTGTAAATTTATGTTAGGAAAATTTTTTGCTATAAAGAGAAAATAGAGTAATTGCTTTTATTTCTGCAGGAGGATAGGAGAAATAAAGGGAATTTGATTTCCATAATGAACAGATTCATAGATAGGATGCATGTAGATAGCTTTCTTTGATCACAGGATTGATGTAAAGCTATCTGTGGTATTAAAATATTAGTGGAGATAAGTATAAACTTTGGAAGTGTAAACCTAGCTCTGTATGTAAGTTAACATGTGGACTTTTGGGTATTGATGATGTATGGGTTCTTGATGGATATACAAGACTGTTTAGTTTAAGAGTTGTTATTTAGTTTATTTAGTAATTTAATATTTAATAATTATTTAGTTTTCATAACAAAAAATGTTAAAAGTTAATTATTTTAAAAGAAATAGTTATGACCGTTTTCGTTAAGTAACTATGTGAGCTGTACGTAGTGTAATTGTTGTACTAGGCTTCTGTAATATTGTTGATGTCATCTTACTTGAAGCTTCTAAGTTTTCTTGTTTGTGTAATATTGTTGTTACTAGATTTTTCTGTTGTATGTTATAAATACATGCAGATATAGAGAAGAAGGAAGTTAGTGAAAGTAAAGGTGAAGTTAAACTGCATGATTGTCAGTTTATCTGTAATGGTCAATTTCTAAAGTGAGTTTCACAGTTTGTATTGTAACAATAGAGTTACAGAAAGATAATTTCTCTTGTCAAAGGGTGTTCTAATGTAATTGAACCTGCCTGTGTAGACTTTGACAAAAATGAGACAATTATTTAAAGCTCTGGACATAACTGTGATATCCAATAGTGTAACGAATTTTTGTTCATATGTTTAACTTGTTTTGAATATATTATTTTAAAACAAGTAGATTGTATGCTGTCCATTTAGCTTTGAAATTTATTGCTAACAAGTCACAGACAACTACTGTTATGAATCGTGGCCTTTATATAAAACCTCACAGTTCTTATAATGTTGTTGGATAAGTATAAATGTCATTGATTACTATTGAAGGTTTTGATGTATGAGAGCCATTGTTTTAAGATATAAAACTGTGACCTCAGTTGATTTAATAGCCTATTATCATCTTGTGTTTTCACATTTTAACATTTCCAGTGTGAAGTTGCAACACAAGAGATTATTGAAGTCATTTTCTGTAAGTTGCATACTTAAGCTTAATAGATAGGGTTGTTTCATTGTTCACAATGGGTATGCTTTTATGTTATTATTTTTACTGCAAAACATTTTAATGTGACCTGGTAGTAAACTAACACACAACAGTTTGTAAGTTCAATGATATTTATTGTAGAAAAAATCATTGTGCTAACAACTTATTTGTTAATTTACTTCTTTATTAGCTAAAGTTGAGTTATTTAATTGATTAATCAAAATTAGTGTTTCTGATTATTACTGTTTTGGATTATATAAATTAGTCTTGTGAATGAATCCAGAGTGTATTCTGTCTTGTTGCTCTTTTGGTATAGAAGCATGAGACAGTATGTCATCCTTATCTCTAATAATTTTTGCAGTTGGTGTGGCAATAGGAGTAGTAAGTTGGGCCGAGTTTTCTTATGGTGTTGCACAATATTTGTATTGAAGTAAGTGTGTCTTGGGCTGGAAAAGGTTGGGGACCTCCCCTTTCCCCTTTCTAAACTGTTAACTAGAGGAAAGGCAACTGCATTTTTTTTTTTTTGCTTGTATTTACCATGTCTTGAGAAACACTGTACTAATCAATTATTCAAATATAATCAATTAATAAACAACTGCTTTTTTCATTGCTTAGTAAATATAATTTTACTAAAAATTAAATGCTTTTATATTCATTCTATCAGAACAAGTATACAAATAAAAAGTCAGTCTGTTTCCTAGATGTGATCTCTAATTACAGTTGACTTTGTTTTTGTTTCGTACAATTTTTCTGTTTGGAAAAGTTATTTCTTAAGATTATTATGCTACATACACCTGGATAACATGTTCATGAGTAGTTGTATGAAAATATAATTTCTTGAGTAGCATATTTACAAGATTGTCAATCAACATTATTATTATTTTTTGCATAGGAAAAAGGGCCAACTATTGTTGGAGATGCTAATTCTGATGTGCAGCTCATGAACTATCTTGGGGCCAAAAAAGTCTTACAACAAGGAAATGATTAGTAAGACTATATCTCTAGTTATTTGCTTTTATTTTGAAGTAATGGTTTTCATTACAAAGGTTAAAACTACAAGTAAATGTCAACAGATTGTAAGATTATATGTATGTTACATTAGCTTGTTACATAAGATAGACAACAAGACTCCATTAGGTCTTATTTTACTGCCCCCCCCAAGTAAATATAGTAAAAATTTAACCCACTTATTGAGAAATTTATAAATTCTTTTAAACTTGAAGGTGCCAACCTCATCTAATACTGACAGCAACTCATTTCATAAGGTAATAAGATTGTAGATAATGAGAGACCAGATGTCAGTTCTATTAGTTATATAAGAATGCTTAGGGTCAGAAAAAAACTAGTATCTTTTTCTGTAAAAAAAATGTGATATGTAGGCATACCATGTATTTTCTACTTTCTAATTTTAATGTAAAGTTTTCCAGAATTATTCATTTATTTCTAGGTATATACAATTTCTGCATAACACATGGTCAAGAAAGTAATTAAGTTGATTTCGTTTTAGCTATCTTTGCTCTTTGTTATGCCCTTATGATGCACCTAAATGAAGGTCAACAGTAGTGTTTTCCAATGGTAGGTCAGATAATTTCTTCAAGTTCCAACCTCCCTTATGTTTGATTTGGAATGATCAGTTGTAGGGATTGTGTTAGTTGCTCTGGTAAGCCTCATATTACCATCCAACTAAGTAACATGAGATTTAAATACCCTGAAATGTCAGCCTGGTCAATTTGCAATTCTAGTAAAGGCAACTGTCCAGCATCCAGTGGAAGTACTCACACACTGTTTGTGACATTAATAAAGATTATTTTCATTGTGTGTCACTTTCCGTCTTAGCACAGACTTAGTTAGTTTTAATGAAATTCAGTATTACTTCACAATTTATCTTGCCAAACCTCTTGTTATATGGTGGACATACTTAATTTACTATTTTGGAAAATCAGTTTATCTGAAAGTACCCCGAAAAGGGAAAAGAAAACATTTAGTAGGTCAGCCATCTCTTAGTCTTCAACAAAAACATTGTCATCACATTCTATTAAGAGCAAAATCTCAATTTCAAATCAGGTAGACTTACTTCTGAAATACTGATAGTCTTTGTTGAGTTGTGTTCATGCTGTTAACAACCATGTGACTCAAAGTTCTGAATGTGCTTTATGCAATGAAGAGAACATGTCAACTTACCCAGAATTTTCCACTCTCTCACCTTCCTCATGATATATTGTATTTCACATGTATCAGGAGAACTTGTGTAAGCTGTGCTTGCCCACCACAATTCAGATTGTCTTGTTAACTCTTCTCACTATGAGTTCTGATGTACATGTTAACTACTGATACAAATGATTCTATCAATATTAGAAATTCTAGCAAGTAGGGAGATTTCTGTGTAGGCATTGTTGGACCATTATTGACCAGTGCATTCATACAGTTAATTCTGATTGACTACTGGTGTCCTTGGCAGGTTTCATGAAGATATAAAAACAAATAAAAAGGTGATGACTGATGATGCCCTGACTGGTATCTTTCCCATCTCTATGAGCACATGCTTGTGTACCATTAGAGATATCTGATGTTGAATGACAGTTTTCATTGGATGTTTCATAACTCCAACCAGGATAGGACACATCTGAATTTTTCTATTTTTGTTGATGTTTCCATTACACTGTCTTTGAGTTGTTGAGTCCCATCCTCAGGACTTTATTCAGTTCTCCTTATAAGCACCCACTGATTTGGCCAGTTTTGTGACTCACACTGGCCTTTTCAAATGTGGATGAAAAAGGCTAAAGCCCAAAAAGTGTGTCCATTCATAATTTTTTACTGGTTCTGTTCCCCTGAGAATTTTTCACTACAGTACAGGACATAGTTTTCTCCCCACCTGTTTATGCTACCACCTTTGTTCTAGGTATTGGCTCTATAGGTAAACACATAACCATTCTAATTGTTCCCATTTTGTATGAACCTAAGGATGTTAAGGTCAAAGAGGTACCATTTTGAGAAGAATGGTCTTATTCTGAGTGTTCTTAGATTGTATTTAGGTAAGGCTGGTCCATTCCACTCATTCTCTCTATAATCCAGTTCTTTGAATTTTTTGTTCTATATTCTGCTTCAACTCTGCTTGATAACACATATAGTGTGGTCTAGGCTGTTATTTATCTGCTGTATAACTTGTGTTTTTTGTATAATTTTAATTTTACATGAATTCCCCTTCTTTTTTGATGGGAATATTCTTGCTATTAGTATTTCAGAGGTAGGTCTATCTTTTTAAAACAGCAACTAAGAAATCTGAATTATGACAGGGAAGCAAAGCTTATGCAAGTTTGTTTTTCTTGAACAGTAAGTTCAGCAAGGTTGGAGAGAGAGTGAGTGGAGAATTCTGGATAAGATGAAGTATGCTTTGTATTGCATCAAGTACATTCTGAACTTTGAAGCACATGCTTGTTGACAGCATGATTTCAAACTCAACAAGGAAAATCTTTCAGTATTTCAGAAATACCTGTTTGAAATTTAATTCTAACCCTTGAAAATGTAAAGTTTATTATTTTGCTTACATTTACTATATACTTAAAAATCCTTTTCATCATTTTTAACATTGTCAGCCAGCTGTTTCTCCTAATGTTTTTTTGATTTCCAAATTTCTTTTTTAACCATATCACTTGCTTTCCTATAGTTCTGTAAATCTTCCATTCTAACCATCAATTTATACCTCTTAACTCAGATTTTCTCCTTTTATCTCCTTAGTAAGCCAATTAAATTTGATTTTCATTTTTTTTTCGTTTTTTTACTCACTAGGAACACATCTATCTTGAATTAAAAGCAATTTGTCTTGAAAATGTTTCCAAATATTTCCCACATCACCTTTTAACTTATTATCTAGGTTATATAATGAGGTGGGCTAAGATAATGTTTAGGGTAAGGATGATTTATATACTAGAAATGGGCTCCATTTAATCAGGCTAGGTGGCATGATGGCTGGGGAACCTCTAAAGAAATTAATTAAAGATGGTTTAAACTAATTTTGCATAATAGTAAGGGATCTTTGGAATTTGGAAAAAAAACGAATTGATAGGGTAGCTAGGACAAGGAGAAGAGTAGAAAAAAGATTTAGCATAACCAGTTAGATAGTATTTATAAAAATAAAGTAACTAGAGTAAGGAAGCACGTTATGCTAATATAATAATAGGTAGGTAAACAACAATTTATAAGCATGAGGAAGAGTTTTATTGATGGTGGAACATACTGTGTTTTGAGAGAACATTGATCTGTCTTTTTCAGTTGGGCTCAACTTTCACCTTGATGCTATGGAATGTAATAATGAAGTTTGAACTTTTTATTTTCATCCTGCATGAAAGTTTTTGTTTTTTTTTCACTTTTGGAGACTCTGACTTCTCTAGAACAACTCCTTTCCTTGAGGTGTATACATGTGCGCCCTCCTCCAATGAAGCTGGCCAGACTAGTGGAATCTTTCTCAGGATCCGTTGTCCACGATTGTGAACTTACCTTCTCCTCTCCTCAAGGATTTGTCTTGGTGGTTAGACTGTGCAAATACCATGATTGTTGTTCCCTTACCCACCCACCCCCAGACTGAATCTCCATCCATTCACAGATGCTACGCTCTTGGGTTGGAATGCATCTCTGAATGACAACATGACTTCTGGTATCTGGGCACTGTGGGAGAGTTCACATCAATGTGCTCAAACTTCTTGCTGTTTGTTGGACATGTTCCCATTTCCTTCTTTTTCTAGTGGATCAGTTGGTTATGATCTACTCCAAAAATTCCACAGCCATTTCCATGGTGTGCTGTGGCTCGGTAGTTGCTCGCAGGATTCCCTCTACAGTTTCTGTGTTCACTGCCAAGTTGTATGCTATTTCTCTTGCTCATCCAGTTTTTCTGGATTCCTGGCCATGTCGGTATTCACGGGAACGAGCTCGCTGACACTGCAGCTAAGTCCGTCTGCTCTGGTGCTGTCACGACCATGCCTGTCCCATACATGGACTACGGTCCTGTCGTCAAGGCGTGGCTTCGTGCCAGTTGGCAGTCGACATGGGTGAGCAATGTCATTTTCCAGATCAAAACTTCTGTTGGTCTTTGGCCGTTTTTCTTCTGTAAGGATTGGAAGGAGGAAGTAGTCCTGGCAAGGCTACGCATTGATCACAGTTTTTAACTCATCATTTCCTTTTATCTGGTATTGACCCACCAATGTGTAGCCATTGTGACACTCAAGTCACAATAGTCCACATTTTACTGTCATGCCGTCGTTACGAACGTGAGTGGGGGCACCATTTTAGACACTTAATTTGTAAGAGTTTACCCCTGATGTTGGACAGTGTCATTGATTATGGTGACACTGTCCGACTAGATTGTATTTTTAATTTTATACACAATATTGGTGTTTTTAATTGTATATAAATCTTTTATCCACATTTTGGACATATTTTGGTTTTAACTCGCTGTATTTTTACATTTTACTCTAATTTACTTTCACTTTTTTTACCGGTTGTTTGGTGCAGATAGCTTTGTTGCTTTGCACCATAAAGCACTAAACAACCAAACATATTTTGCCCATTACTGGAAGAAAAAAAATCATTAAAAAAGCCTTGCTGTCTTGTTTATGCTCCTCTTCTTGTGTGTTTAGTAGAATAACAGACTATACTTTAAGAATCAAGTGTGGTATTCAGGTCCACTGATATCCAACAAATAAGTCTTAGTGTCTGCAAGAATGTAGATTCAGAAAATGTACTGGGGAGAATAACTTAACTTGAACAACTGAGGAGAGAAACAACAGAAATGAGAAAATAAAATTAAATATCTGTTCACACTGATTGTGTTCATGTGGTTTTTTTTTCATCTTATTATATCATACTGTGCTTTCAAATCAAATAATTGGTCCAAGTGCATTATACCATAATTCTAAGCTACATACATCAGTCTATTCCAAGAAACATGGGATAAAACCCATAATCCATACCAATTTGTGTAATTATGTGTATCATCCATTGAGATGCTTCTCCCTTGAGGGATTGGGTACAGGAACAAAGTTACGTGAGCCTCTACTTCTGACATTCGGTTAACAAAGATATAATTATCTACTATGTTTGCAGAAACTGAGTTGGAAATTTAGATATATTCTCCACTAGATATGAATGGGTAAAATTAGTAGTGGTTTCAGCCATTACATCAGTTTTCTAGAAAGAAATATTTCTCTCATAAAATTGTTAGCAAGTGGAATTACTTTGCTAATAATGTAGTTTGTGATGGAAGTTTAGATTTCTTCAAATTATTGTATATAAGTGAGTGAGGTTATATCTTGGATTGGATACCATTTGGTATATAATGTGCTGGAGATGACATTTATCACTGTTATTCTTAAAGGTGGCAAAATTGTTTGTTTGGATTTAGCAAAATAATAGTTAATTTCTTCTTTATTTAGTGAGTTTTAAAATTTCAAAATAAATGGTAAGCTCACAGTCATTGTTACATTCCCTCTTTTTCTGCATTTATCCCAGAATAATTATCATTTTACTTGACTCTTGCACCACAATGTTTAATCCAATAGCTAATGGTTTGGAATTGAACTTCAGACAATAAAAATAGAAAATTATCAAATGCATAAGGAAAATTGATGAAATATAACCTTCTGTATTGTGTTAATTATGGTTATGGCCACCTTAATTTGTTAATACTGAAATTATGGGAAAGCCATTTATTTATTTGTTGACGATTATAAGAACTTGAGTGAAAGTAAAGAAGAATGTAATAACGTCATCCACACTATAACTTCCATATCTAGTACAGATGATAACAGATAGAAAAAGAAAATTCTTTTGAAATTTCAAGTTGTACAAAAAGTTAAGAGGACAAAAATTCCAACTATAAATTGGATGGATTTAGAATTTCGTTATGATTTCATAGCAGTTTATGTGAAAGAATCAAACTTAGTATCAGAGAATCTTAAGATGATATGTACTTGCAGTGTTCTCCTATGGTCTTTTTGCTGGGAATTTGCTTAGTTATTACTTCTGCTTCCCACCTATTTTACATTTATAACTTTATATTTACTCATGGGAAAATTTTCATTGAAAATGATGTGAAAATCAGTAACTTCAAGTTGGTGTTAGATATAGATTTTCTACACAAAATGTTATAATAAAAAATTCCCAACTTAATGTTGTTATAGGCTAACCTAAAACAGAACATGAAATCAATGTAAATGAAATACTTGTTTATAGAAACTGTCAAGAACATAAAAATAGTTAACAAGTAGTTTTAAAAATATTCTTAATTACACTTTGAGACCTCAATCAATGATTAAAAAGATAGAAATATCTTTGGTTAGTGTTATATGTTTTTTTTATTCAGAATGTTGGATTATGACTGTAGATACACTGTATTGTTGTGGACATAAACAAAATATGAGTTGTATCAAATCCCAGGCTTGTATTGAAGATTTGTCATCCCAAAAAGACATTAATCATACTTTTAGTACAGTACATCATACAAACAAAAATTTGGGTCTTTCTGTAATTTTTATCAGTGTTCATTTAATATAAAATTATAAATGTGAAAAAAGATTATAACATAGGCTAATGAACATTAAAATATAGATTTCATTAAGCTCCTTACCATTATTATTATTTTTATTATTACTATAATTGTATTATATAAAAATGATGATGTCATGAGATGTTGTTACTTTTGGATATTCACTATCTGGCTGTATTTGCCAAAATGTTTAAAGTGGGAACTACTGTATGCTTTAATTTAATGTTTTTTACTGCTCTAAATTTTTGTCATGTTAAAGTGTGCAGATTGTATCTTGTATATATGCTATAATTGTTTTTCCAGTTACCAGTACTGTTGTGATCACACTCCTCGTCTTGTACTCAACAAACTGGAAGAGTTAGGCTACCGTGTAGTAGCAATGACAGGAATTGGACAGACCTGCATTTGGACACTTCATAAAGAGAGCTGAAATATCAAACAAGAAGATACTTCTTTTATCATTTTTGTGACCAAGAGATGACATCAAAAGATGGTGGCCCAATAGTAATTTCACACAGAAAATAGTAGCTCTGCAAAAGAAAATGATAAAAAATTCTGGATAAAAGTTTTATCACATTACAAATTAAAGTGTTTTAGCATTACTTTTAATAGTTGAACTTATTAACTTTTATGCAACTTCCTTCTTTTATGAACATTGGATTGAAAGATACAGATAGTATAAAAAATGTTTTTATACAGTGCACTATTGAACTTAAAAACACGAATGTGAGGTTACTATATGGTTACCCCCCCCCAAAAAAAAGCAATTATTTTAGCCTGTTGCATAAATGTTCTGTTTTAGATAACTTTTTAATATTTTTATCATGTTTTTCTTTTATGAATGAAAATAACATGGGACTTGGCAATGTTATTTCTAAAGTTAGTTTATTTTTGTAGGTAATAAAATGCATTTGAAAGAAACTTTGTTGAAAATACAAGTTCTCTATTTCTATAACACCCAAGTATTTAATTCAGTCATCACAACTTTTGTTTTTCACAAGCAAGTTTTAGAATACATTTCAAATTTAAAAATGGATAGAAATAAATAATGTAATATTTTATTTTTTAAGAAGGCCACATATAATTAACATTCCTTAAGCTGTTTTTTTTTTTGGTATTCATACACATGGTAATTCACGGTTTTAAGAAAACTAACAACACACAGAGATGCAGTCCCTTATAGCAAATGTTTCTCCCTCAGGCATTTTCAGAGGATACACCAAAGTAGTTTATTGTTTTAGGTGAAGAAAATGGGTTCAGGGACATTTAGTTGTAGTCAATCTTAAAATGCCAAAGAGAGAATGAAAAATTTAAAGAATTAATTCACTTTGCAGTAAAATTTATGCCTATAAAAGCAGACTAACTCTAAAGGCTTGATGTTTTGGACACTGCTAGCCTTGTCCTCTTATTACCATTTGTAGTGTAGTGATATTGGGTGACATCTAGTAGTCAGTGGAGTGAACTAGAAAAAAGAAATAGATGGAGATTAGCATGAAAACCAATAGGTCTAGACTGTGTATTTATATTACTTTAAAGATGCTAATAAGCTTTATTTTACAAACTTTAAACAAGTGGTTTATGGATAACACAACACCATAACTGACGATGAGGATTAAAAATTCAGAGACAGTACCTTACTAGTATAGCTTGATTCCTCACACATCTGCCTATGAGATTTGTATGCCTTGAACTAGTTTTCATGTGAATTGCACTATTGCATGGTGACATCATCATATGATGATAGCCCTCCACCAATAGGAGGGTGACACATCCTTCATGTGCAGTAACTTCCCAAAAATCACATGCCCTCCTTACTTGGTTCCTCTGCTGTTGGGACAGGCTGCTCTATTAGCTAGTGTACGCTTCCTTCCTGTGTCTCTCTGTCTTCTTCATCGGGCTCCATTTCTTTGCTGAGAGGTCTTCAAGGATGTCCTTGACTCACTGGAGACCCATACAGAGGCAGCCCAGCATCAGTACTCATTGTCTAGTATGCTTCTTATCTTTCTCAACCTCACCATTCCGTTTCTATTTCTAGGCCTGCTGAATCTATGTCTGTCCTTTTCATCCCAGTTTGTTGGCCGCCTTTTACATCCCGCCCTTCCACTTCAGCCTATCTCTCCACTTCTTTTCACCTCTTCCCATTTCCATTTTTCCTCTCTCCACTCTCCTTTATCTTCAGTGTCTTGTGCATGTGAATGTCATCAAGAGGATGTTTACTTCTACACCTGTTTATTCCTCTCATCTTCTTTTGTGGTCTCCAAGAACAGAAGATAGTAAAGTCACTGGAAGTAGAAGTTCGGTCAGAGAAAAGTTAATCGTCATGGGAGTGAAAGGCCTAACGGTTGATATATTAGAGCGAGATTAACAATTTCATAAGAGATAGGGAGAATAAGTTGTCTTATCAAAGGGTGTTCCAAAGTAATTGAACCAGCCCGAGTGGACTTTGACAAATGACGGACGATTATTGGAAATACGAAAAAGGAGCAGATGATTTTTGAAGTACAGGATACAACCACGGTAACTGGTGATAGAAATAGAGAAATATAGTCCGGCTTGTCAACTGAATTCTAAAGTAATTGCATAGGCCTAAGAGGACTTTTGACAAGAAGAAAAACTATATAGTGTTTAAGATATAACTATGACCTCCATAGTGTAAGGAATTTTTGTACATACGTTTAACTTATTCCAAATATATATATATTGAAAACAAGTGGAGTGCATGCTGTTTGTTTATTTTTTTTAGTTTATCGCAAACAAGTCACAGACACCTACCGTAGAAGAATCCTTACCCCAACGCACCAATATGCTTACTTTAATGTATACTACTTAAAAAGTAAGTTTCTGGCACACATTCTTCTTGCCTTATCTAAGAGTGAAGTTGTTTCGAGTGCAAGTGCTTAGGGGGAGTTACTATGCAAGGATGTTGTATCGCCCTCCTACTGGTAGAGGGCTATAGTTGCATGATAGTATCATCATGCATTAGCACAGTTCATGATAAACACATGATTTTTAGTAGGGAGTTAGCTCAAGGCTAGTATCATGCAAGTCTCAAAGGCAGATGCATGAGAGATCAAGCTATTTCATGGGTAGTGGTGAGTATCTATTAGAAATACATTTTCAGGTAAGGAAAATATTAATGTTTCAAATAAAAAGCAAAATAATGACAAATCCAAATCTATCATCACCAGTGCATCTTAACAAACACACTGGGCCTGTATACAGAATATAAAATCTGGATGGAGTCCGTTTCTTTCTATGAGCTTACAAGCTATTTGAATGAAGGAAAAGGTGTGGAGAAATGAATAACATTTCGTTGCCTGGAAACTTCTGTGCAGCAGGGTTTTTCCCCAATGTACCAGAAAAATAGGTACTTTTGAACAAGCGAAAGTAGATTTGAATGCTTACTTTACACTACACAGAAACACTGTGGTAGAAAGAAAGACATAATTTCAGACAAAGAGCACAGTCACCAGATGAATCAATAGATTATTTTTATGAATGTATTAAATGAGTTAGCCAAACCACAAATTTGTGACATTTGAATAGAGAACAGGTAGTAGAAAAGTGTGCTTTCAAAGGCCTACATGTTAAATTACTACAACAAGAAGGCTTTACATTAGAATGTGCTCTCACAGTAGCTCAAATTTCTGAATTTGCACAAGCAGAATTTAAGAAAGTACTTTCAGATTTTCCAGATGAAGCAAAAGATGATCATGTTAATTATACTAGACATTCTGTTAACATAAACAGTTGCAGTAGTAAATGAAACATATGTCAAATAATTCAGCAAGAATGGAAATGGGCAACAAAATGCATTTACAGTAAAAGGACCAGATACTTTGTTCAAGTTTTCAGAAAGAAAAAAAAACAGAGCAACAAACAATCAAAAACAGGGACAAACACAAAACTTGCATGAGCTGTTTATACATCAAATTCAGACTGCTTTAGATTCTAATGAATTTGTCTACTTTATTGGTTCGGAAGTATAAGTGACTGAAAATTAATGGACAAAAGTTCCAAATAATAATTGCCTTTGGCAGTGGGAGAGACTTCATTAGTGAAGAACAGTTTGCAAGTACAAGTGAACTGTTGCCAACAAAGAAACTTTCTTTTATGCATATGCTTAGACATTACCACTACACTGTTTGGAATATTTTAAAGTTGAGTTAATGGATAGTGCATGAAGCACTTGGATGTGTTTGGGCTGTAAAACATTTACGATTGTATCCCTGGGTATGCAAATTTACATTACAAACTGATCACAAGCCCTTGATTCACATGCTTAACCGAGAAAAGTTGATATTACTACCTCCAAGAATTCAACATTTAGACTAAATACTGCAAAATTATGTCTAGAAGAAAGAACACATTGTCGAAAAAACAAATGCAACTGACTCCTTGTCACACCTACCACTGCACCCACTAAATCATGTAAGGAATAGCTGAGGCCTATGAGCATAAGGTACCTTCCATATGTACGAGTGATTTTGAAGTGATATCTCTATATGATCTATAAGTTGGTTCAAAACAAGACCCTGTTATTAAATAAGTTTGCTGAATTGTTGAAACTGGACAATGGACAAACCTCTTACCTGAGAAATTTCAACCTTACCACATAGGTTCAATTGAGCTTTTCACATATGAAGGCTTGCTTCTCTGAGGGAGTTGCATTATCCTATCAGTTACTGCAGCCAATCAAGTCGTGGAACATTTGGTTAGAAAATTGTTGTGCTTATGTGCCGAATTAGCCTTTGAAAGACAACCATCCCCTGTAACTACGTCTTTGGATGAAGCTAGGAATCAATCTTGTTGGTCCAATAAAACATGATTATGTGCTCACAATAATTGACTACTACTCTTTTATATTCTGAGACAATAGTAATTAAAGACATTTCTTTACCTACAGTTGCAGCAAAGTTACAAGAAATCATTGCATGCTTTTGAATTCCATTTGATATAGTGACTGATAATGGCAAACACTTGATCACTCATGCCTTGAACTAATAGCTTGAGTAATAAAGCACATCTGTGCTTCCTTATACTACCCCAAGAGTAATGGCAGCATAGTGTGTTTTCATCGCTATTTGAAGAAAACATTCAAAGCAGCTAAAAGTGAATGAAAGGACTGAAAAGTGGAATTACTTAAGATCCTCTTAGCATATTAATCTACAGCACACCAAGCGATGGGAGAGACACCAGCATGCTTTCTCATCTCATGTGACATCCGACCCAGGCTTCCCAGTTTTAGTCACACAAGTACTGATGTTCTT
Organism: Limulus polyphemus; assembly: GCF_000517525.1. Taxonomy (NCBI): domain Eukaryota; kingdom Metazoa; phylum Arthropoda; class Merostomata; order Xiphosura; family Limulidae; genus Limulus; species Limulus polyphemus. Next base: position 27,563 of record NW_013665946.1, on the reverse strand, counting down.
ACCTACATCAGGAAACACCACCAAATGTACAAAGATATGATGAAACAATATGCAGATCAAAACAAAAAAACTAAAGAACATAACCTCAAAATTGGGTACATTGTATTTGGCAAGCTGGATCCTCGGTACAAGAATTTTCACTTTGTTGTTCTTAGAAACATTCAGGAAATTTGCTTGAACTAGTTAACACTGAAGATGGAAGTCTCTTAAGCAGAAATGCTAAATATTTGCATCATATACCAACGTAGCAGGAATATTGTCATCTTTAACCAACACCTGCAGTGCAACCACATTTTCAGTAGATGTTTGAATCCTTCCTTATGACACCATATTCAACACAGACAACCTAGTTGTCAGTATCCCTGTTCCAAGTGCAAGTTGTAATACAAGCAATACTTTTAGAAGTGGAGGGATCATTAAAAGACCAGCTAGACTTAAGGACATGATAATGTAAACTATAACTGGAAATAATCACAATACCATCTAAAGCATTTCACTGTAAATTGTTGTAATAACTAGATATTTGCATTAATCTTATAGTTAATAACAGAAAATAATAAGAAAGAAAGAAAATTTTAGTTAATGTTATATACTGTAACAGGTTACAACAGCCTAAGTTATCAGTTGATAATCAAAAAGAAATAAGGATGTTAAAAAAAGCTTGTTAATGTTTATGGAATTTACTTCTAACATGTAGTATAGTGACACTGGGAGACACCTAGTAGTTAGTGGGGTGAACTAGAAAAAAAGAATTAAAATGGTGTTTAGCATGGAAACTACTTAATTTGGCCATTACAGCTTAAAATGAGAGGTGTTTAAAGAATAATTATTTCAGCTTTATCTTTTTGTCACCAACATGTTGCTGCCCAATAAGCTTTTCACTCAATACAAGAACTTGTCATTTGGGTTAGATGATGATGAGAGACAAAGGATACTACTGAAAAGCTATTTATATGTGCAGTATAATACTTTAAGCATTACAATTTAAATGCTGAAAGCCAGCAAAATATTGGAAAATCAATAGGACTAACGATTTTATAACAATTTTTGATAAGAAAGATAGTTGCAAGGTTGTATGTCATGTGTGAAATTAGATAGCTGTTTTTTTTTTCACCTTTGGCAATCAGATGATATCTTGAAGTTATGACCTCCCTTATGTTCTCAATAGGAATGACCAGTCACATGTTAACACTAGTCACTCTTGGTAAGTCTAACCTTACAGATTTTAAAGTAAGAACATGATTTTTATCTAGTCTGGACTATTTAGCTTAGAACAACTCAAGAAAGAAAAATAATCAGTAAAGGCGACTATTTTTTGCCGTAAATAAAGTATAAACTATGATTCTGTTAATAAAAATTATTTATTGTGATTGTACATTTGTATTCAGTCTCTCTACTTCTCCTTAGCCCAGTTTGTCATAGAATACAGAATTATTTTGCAGTAAAAATCGTAACAAATCTCCTGTTATTCTGTGGACCTATCTTGTCAGTCTTAGGAAAATTGGTGTTACCTGAAAATACCACACTTGCAAAAATGTAATGGTGAGTCAAAGTAAAATATATTGTTACGTATCTGCTTGTTTGTTTGTTTCTGCTAGAAATTTCCAACTGAGGATCTTCAGCGATACAAATCCTTTCTTGATTAAACCACTTTATTCTTCCTCGATACAAACTTTTAGTACACAGTAGTTCCACAATCAGTACGTTTCTCGTCACTTTAAACTTAACAACTTTTATAATACACGCTATAAATCACAGCGATTCTCAATCTCGATTACTTCGCTCTCGACGAGTGCAAAACACACACTTTACGGCTCACTAGATCGAAACTAACAGAATAATAAATTACACGGAACTCAAAGTAACTACTGCTCTCTCTTCATTTGTTTTTGCTGGCTTCCTCTGCCAGGCTTAGATACTAACAAAGAGGGCATCTCGAACACACTCGGACTTCCCCGATCATTCGAAAACTCATCACGGCAGCAGTGTCACGTGACTTCCACTGTCGTAACAATATTAAGAGGTATGTTGTTGCAGGACAATAAAGAAGGTTATATAAGTCCATGTGATTATGTTTATTTGAATAATGATACAATGAGAGGCTGAAAATATAAATAGCTTCTAAAAGCATCTCCCATGGTGCCAAACGCAGCTTAATCTAGGGGGTCTGTTTACAGTTGCTATATAAGTAAAATATTATCTTCCATCAGATGAGGAATGCTGTCCTGAGAAAAATGTTCCCAATTTGAAAAAAGTGTACCCATAAATACTCTTATATTTCATTTCTTATACTTATAATGTAGTTTGTAGCAGGAATACGTTGGAAATAAACATTCAGCTAGTTATTATTATTATTAGGTTGGGTATAGTATCCTGATGACACTGTTGGGTCTCTGTAGCTATGACCTTCAATATGTCATAAACATTTTCTGTTCTTTTTTAAAACAAAAATGAATTCTAAAACAGATATACTCATCAGAGAAATAGTACTCTTTGGTACTTGTATATCAAACTTGTCCAGTACTGCCTGCATCTGTAATCATGGTGATTATAGGTCCAATGTTTAGTTTAAACAATATGGTCACCTTGTAATAAGTGGTGTTAACACTTCAACTGTCATGACAGGCGTCAACAATCTACCCTGGCCAGTGGTCTAGAGGCAAAACTGATGTATGAACATCTAAAGTATCTGTCTTATTGAGGACGTACCTGTAAATGGAACTGCACTTATGATTTAAACTATAGCAGTTAACAAGATTTTTTGTTGGAGCACACAACCATTGTCAACCTTTAAACTTTAGCAGTACTGTTCAGAAGTTATGTATTGTACTTTCTAGTTTTTGCATGTTAATTATAATAAAAGTTTTTCTCTTTTAGCTACTAGAAATGCTTTATCACATTAGCAAGCTGAAGTTTGCGATATAGTCATCCTTCCAATTTAAAAACGAATTATGTACTTGTTCCCCATGTAATTCTAAAGTTGAGGAAAGGTTGCATGGGCCCCCTTAGTCAGATACGGGCACCCAAAAATCCGTCAAATAGTGTAAATAAGTGAGATTTTGAGCACCTCAAATTACCTCTTACAATTTACAAGTTAAGCATAATCTGAATAATCACATCTGACTTCATAAATAAATCCAGAATTATAGCGGTGTAGTCTGCACAAAAATTATATAATAGTACAGCTATAAGTCAATCACATGAAGTTTCTGAATTTGGGCTACCTTGTTCAGAAATAATATCAAGAAAAAAATTTCAGTAATATCTACAGAAGTTTCTAAATCAAAACAGTAGGTACGCCATGTTTTCTTATATTTTGAAGTGGTAATATCATGACTTCACTTTATTAAGACCGAGTATCATTTGCTTTAACTGGAAGATATTATTTCACCAACACCAGCACCACATTTTTTACTCTGTGTGGTGTACATTCTATAGTAAACCATGTCTTTCTCTTAGTGAGGAATTATACACTTATGATTATTCCAGTTTGGGACCAAATGATATATATTCTTCCCCTGCATTAGGCAAACACATAAAATGCCGTAAAAGTGTAATTATTTCTCAATGTAGTCTAAGCTAATCACTAAGGTTTGCACCAAATGCATCACATCTGGATACCCTAAGCCAAAAGTCTTTATTACTATTAGTCTAAAAAGTTTTACTTTCGTATCTATTACATTTGTGAACATAATTAAACATACAAACTGGTCGAACTGTTTAACAGAAAATATGCTTGCATTGTTTCTCGTATGTATCCATTGGTACATATTAACTAACCCATACCTGCAGCACATAACATCACCGATCAACAGCTAATTTGGTTTCCACAGCAACCAATGCCACAGTTAATTCTGCTCCTTGTTTGGCCTCAAGTGCCACATACAGAGCTTAACTTATTCCAGCTCAAACAATCTCGAGAAAAATTACAAGTAATTATAGACAAAAATAGCCTATTCTGCTATAAACACCCAAACACATCACATTTTCATATTATCAACTACAAAATACATTCAGTCCAACAGAGTAGGTTCACAAGGGAAAATTACTTCATTTGTTATAGCATGGTACTACATTATGATAAACCACATCATTTATCATAGCATAGTACTATAAGGATAATTAAACATGGTGATAAGAGCTGATAGCCACTTCATCAAATTAACATGAGAAATTACACAAAAAATAAAGCAAACGGATACACATTTTGACTGACATAGTATATGTTAATTTCTCACCCTTCACTTCAGGAAGATTGGTATGTACCAACTAGACCAGTATTTCTCAACCTTTTCCAGTAATGTACCTCTACTTAATTTTCAACATTATCATGTACCCCAAGAGTGGCACCATCAGCGTTTGTTTGAACTGTGCTGACGAATAGCTACTATGCCGAACCCCCGCTTGTACCTCCTGGAAGTAATTTTTTGCGCTCAGGAGTACATGTATCCCAGTTGAGAACCACTGAACTAGACTACAGCTACAATCTTGTATAGTAATATGACAGAAAGTCACATTGACTTATCTGCAAGATCTTGAGTTAACTCGGGAAGCGTATACTAGACATATCTGCTAACATTAGCTACAAAACGTAACATGACTGCTTGAAAAGCAAGGATTGCGAGGCCTTTCAGTGTTTTTGTTAAAGTTCCCAATCATCATCTGCAGACCAATTGCCAATTTTTTTACAATTTTACTTAGCAACTTGAGCTGTCCAATCTATGTCTCTAGCACATTTCACGTAGTCTACTTTGCATAAATTCCACAACATCTCTTACTAAGTATCACCCAACAGCTTGGATATCAAGTGTCATAATGCCTTCTTATTCGGTGATTCTTCAACCAATCAATCATCTTAACTGTAAAATAATCAAGTGACTGCCACATGACGTCCTTCATGTATAACATCTCATCGTGAAACCTCACTTCATAGATCGGAAAGTAAGAGCCGCGACTCCCTTTTAGTTGTAAGTGTACTGTCTAACCCACCATCCTAACTGCTAGTCAAGCAGTTAATTCCAACTATAATAATTAGGAGGTCATCATCAGCATCTTGGCCAATGATAAGAGCAGACTGGCTGCTTCTCTATTAACATTTCCCCAGTTGACTTTTCATAAATACTGAGATATGTTCTACCGGTTTCTTCCTCCTAATTAGCTGAGACAAAATCATTCAGCATAATATTCTTATCATTAATCAACCTGCTCATCCATCTCAGATTCCTGGAGTAACTAGTTCTCTAGAGTCTTATCAGTGATATAGAGTTTAAGATTTTCCAAGTGTCTGACACGTGTTCACGTTCCATGTGACCACGACCTCTGTGCACATTCCGGTCAATTCAGTCAGCACTGAAAGATTTAGTAATTATACATTTGATGGTCTGTATTGCTCTTTGGACCAAACCATCAGACTGAGAATGATACATTTACATTACACCTAAAACTACTTTACAAACAAGTGGTCCGTTTAAATTGGCTCCTTCGTCTATGTGGGTTTCTTTAGGCGTACAAAAGCGTAACATCTGGGAGCTAATAGCTGCATTGCAGGTTGGATAAGTCTTAGTGGTTCATAATACTGAAACAATATGCCATCTTGCTCTAGTATATGACGAAAAAAGTACCAGATTATGCATGCATCGGTAATATTTTTATCTGATTATGATGGATGCACGCTAACTTGAAGTATGGCAAGTAATCCCAACACTAGGTCTGTGTCCTTTTATTGTTTTTCCTGATTGATCATTCAGAGTGTCCATCCAAATGCAAAGTTGTCATTCTTGGTATAGCTCATGATCACTTATGTTGAAAAAGGTTTAACCACTGTGCAGTGAACAGACACTGACTCATTAGTTCATTGTTTCATAATTTAATCCATTGATGTTTCTATCTTGCTGATCTGGTTGCAATCATGCCTTCTGGGTTTTTTGAAGTTCATTAGCCATTTCAGTGATGCATGGTCCATTTAAATGGTAAAAATCCAACCACTTCTCTGTCATGCAGTATTGGTGCTCAGGAGCACAGCATATGATTTGAATATGTGATCATACGCTATATGTTGCCCTGTACTTGTGATAAGACTGCACTAATTCTCTTATCACTAGTGTCTGTATCTATGATTAATAGACAACCTCGATTAATACAAGTTAATACTGGTACATGAAGTAATGCACACTTTAAGAACCGAAATGTAGCTTCACATTCTGATGTGCACAAAATGCATGCATCAATCTTAATCAGTGCAGCCAGTGGCGTAGATATTTTGGGAAAATTGTCCACAAACCATCAATAATATGATGCAAAGCCAAGAAAGTTGTTTGATCACAATAATTTTCACAGGATTAGTGGACACTCAATATCTATCTATTGTGTGACCAATAAACTGCACTTTAGCACGAACTAACCTGGTAATTTATTTCAATCTTTCATCGTTGATCCATTGGAATACCATTCTCAGGTTCTCAGCTACAATTTAAAACATGTAACCAAAGAAAAGTATACCATTCATGTAGATGATACACTTCTTTCACTGCAGTCCTTTTAAATATGAGTTCTATTACCCTCTCGAAAGTTGCAGCCAGATTACACAGACTGAATGGTATAATGTAGAATTTATACAAACCTTGAGAGTTTAAAGCACTCATAGGTATACTTTGTCTTCCAGTTCGGCTTAACAGTATCTAAAAACCAAATCTAGTGTAATGAACCAACAGGCGCCTTTCAATGAATCAGTACATTGTTGTAGAAGAGGAATATTTTCAATGTTCTCATTACCACTTTCATCCATCTAAATTTCATACAAATCCTCTGCATTCCTTCCTTTCTGATAACCACCAATGGAAATGGCCTGGAAGTTTTAGTACTCAGTCCTTCAACATCTACCCAATTTAAGCACTGGCTATTTCCCTAGCACTTCAAGGAAGCCTGCACAATAGTTTTATTGTATGCAATTCATCTGTATCTATGAGTTGACATGATTGTTGTATGATCAAATGAGCTATCTGGCTCCATGAATACATCAACAAGTTCTCTGTGCAATTCACTGAATTCAGATCTGTTATCAGCTCAGATTGTTTACACAATAATTATTTAGAGATTTCAGATTATTTATAAATTGCACATTCATTCTCAGACACGATACACTGGTTGTGGCACTAGCTACTTGGTTAGTAGTCAGTTTTCCCTCTAATACTATAACAATGATGATTCCAGTTGAATAGCTGAACATCTTTAATTACAGACTAGCACTGGAATAACTTTTGCTCTCATATAGATCATTGTTTGAGAAAATGCAGCTTGCCTTTCAGAAAAAATGTTTTATTTTCAGTTCAATCACCACAATAGACAGCAACAATGCACTAAACTGTCTGTGGTACACATAGAAAACTGCTCTCATGTTAGTGGAAATTACCATATCCTTTTTAATGTGCATGCATGTAGTTCACTGTTTCTGGGCCCAGTCTGATCAACACTAGATAGTTTCATTGCAGGACTGCTGGTCACCTCTTATACAAGCAAAAGTAATGGATAGTTCAGGTAATAGGTTCATCCTTAAGATACTAATGCCTAAACCCAGATCATAGACAACCATCTTCACTCAATGTACAACATTATCAAGATGAAGCTATGATGCGTCTCTCCACTCACATCGAACTTCTTGCCATTTGGCAAAATGAAGACTTTGCTAATTAACCAAAGTGGTTGCTTTCAGTGGTACACCTGATTCACATTAAGGCCAAGTAAAGTTCACTTCATCATCCACTAAAACTCAACCTCGTTCCCAAGTATCCTTATCAGCTCATACTATGTGATGTCCAGTCTATGGTTCTCTGAACCAGCCACAGAACATTGTGCACAAGATTAATGCTGCACTTACCTAAGTTGGCAGTCAGACTCAAGTCAGAATCATCTAGTTTAAATTAGCTGGATTTACTGCAGCCATGGCTTATTGTTGATCATTCTGCAGCTGTTGTGGTGTTTGACTGAAAGGAATGTTTCCAATGCACCTGTCTAACAATTGAATATGAATATTCTCACAACGAGTGATTAAGCACACTACAGTTGAAGCAGGTGTTTCTTTCCTCATACCAATGGTGCTTTTTAGAGTATAACTTCAACTGCGTTGGTAGCACTGTCATGGCAACTTTGCCAGAAACACCATGCTTACCCATTGGAAACCATGAATGCTGAAACAAGATTCCTTGCACCATCAGCTGAAGTGGAGCTGTAGGGTAACATATTATTGCATTTCTGGTACTTTGGGGGCTCTTACAGGTTCTGTTGTGGAGCTTGATATGGACACCTTAAACCATATCACCACAGAAGGTGCCTCTACAATAAACGAGATGTGCTTCTTTCCCATGAGTTCACTTGATAACATTGTCCATGACTATCTCATTGTGATCTTCAGAAGATATGATAGGAAATGATTTCTTATGTTATATTCTTAAATCATCCACACAAGTGACCAGGTTCTGTTTGAATCCTCGACTTCGAGCTTTGAACTCAGCCTTATGGACTACTCAGTTCTCCATGGGGTCAAATTTGCAGTGTTACACATTCACAACTACATTCCAGTGGTCAAGTTGCAACTCATCTAAGTGCTCTAAGGCATCAAGTATGGGACTATCTAGGTTCGGCCTCAAAAATTGCACTGCCTATTCCAAAGTTCATCCATTCCAAAGAACAACTTGCTTGAAATGCTTGAAGAAATGCCCCAAGTCCTCTTATGCCATCCACTTAAACACTACTAGACTTACATGTTTTAAATAATTTTTATAATAAAATGGTGATACTGACAGGAACCGGCCACCAGCTTTTCTATTTCTAAATAGCTGAGAGGCTGTGTGCATTTAGTGGAGGCCCTGAACGTTTCCTATGGGTCCAGAGATGCAGAATACTCACGAATGTGACATCTTCTAAGATTATAGTGGGATGACTCAGCATGCGGTAGTGCATACTATTGTCGCTATCATAATGACAGCATTCTGAGCTATCAGATAAGGTTTTGGAGTAATGACAATATGTCATAACTGTTTCAGCTGGGAAAGCTTCTGTCTATCTCCTAATCCCAATGAATCGTAATGAGATACCAGCTACTCTATTTAACTGCATTCCAATTTTAATGTGTTTTACAAAAGAGAACAAGCAAAAAATAAATTCTAAAAGGGGGCGAAGCAACCAGGGGTGTTCAAAATCACACCTACTTATGCTATTGGTAGGGTTTTGTGGACCCTGTAACTGACTAATTGGTGCCGTTCTGAACCAATCACGGAATCATAGCACATTTATTTAGAGATAAATAAATAATAAACTTCACCTTGCCTTTTTACTTATTATAGAGTTCAAATTGTGTTTATGTATATTTTTAGTATACTGTAGGGCCCGGCATGGCCGGGTGGTTAGGGTGCTCGACTCAAAATCTGTGGGACGTGGGTTCGAATTCCGTCACTGAACATGCTCACCCTTTCAGCTGTGAAGGCATTATAATGTGACAGCCAATCTTACTTTTCATTGATAAAAGAGTAGCCCAAGAGTTGGCAGTTGGTGATGTTGACTAACTGCCTTCCATCTAGCATATCACTTTTAAATTAGGACAGTGACAGGAGATAGCCTTGATTAGCTTTGCGCGAAATTCAACAAACAGATAAATGTGGGAGCCTTGCATCTTTATTTTCTGTAACAATGGTATTTCAATGACACTGAACAAAATTAAAAAAATAATTAAACAACAATTAATACATATAAAATGTTTATGAGATAAGCTGATTATACTTACTTAAATAATAAAACACAATAGTGGAGTTATGAATAGAAATTACTTCTAGGGATTGCAAACACATTAAATTGTAGTGCATCACGCAAATAATTTTCTAACATTTCTACCAGGGTGCCTGGTTGGATCTTCTATGCTGAAATGGGTTTTAATGTTCTACATGGAAATGTATGCAGATAACCACATGTTTCTACCCTTATATATAAAAATTTTCAAAATGTAATATCAATATAGAATGTCATTCATGGAGCCACTAAGTTCCTATCACCATAGTTACTCACAGAACTAGGTCATTCAGCTAGGGTGTGGCATAAACTTTGTCATAGAAAAGATTACTGTAATATTGAACGCGCTATACAGAAGTAGACTGCCATATTTATATTGTTGCGTCATCGAGTCACATGACTACTGTGACGCAACGTTTCTAGAACTATCATGTACTTTGGGGAATGTTCTAGTTCTTACTAGATATAGGGTAGGCTGGTATATAAAAGAGGGGAATGTAATGTGTGGGTAGATAGTGAGTAATTGAACTGCAGTCAGAAGTATTGTTGACGTTCGTTGATTAGCGTTTGTTTTAACGCGATTGTTGAAGTTGAGTGTATCGGTAAAGTTATATTCGGAAAGAATAAATCAGTTTTATTAAGAAAGGACTTGTGTCGCTTAAGTTTCGTCGGAACGAAGTTACGGAAAGTTAATTGACAAACGGAGACGTAACAATATTTTCTAGTGAAAATGATCTTTAGTTACGTGAGTAACATCTGCATCCTGAGAAGAGTGGCAGTGTTGTTTTTGGTATTAATACTATGTTTTGTCAGTTTGAGATATATAAATAACAAGATTGAATTTTAAATAGAGATAAGCAGAGTTCAATAAATTCACTCTATTTAGAGAATCCTCCAGTAAATGCACCACAGGATACATTTGTCGTAAAACTTTTACCATTGCTTGATTCAAGTGTTTCACTGCATTATATATTGTGTATAGTTTCTTCCTTTCTTTCTAGGTTAGAGAATTCAAATTTTTTGTTCTGTAAAACATTTTGTGAGAAACCTCCAGTTATTCTGTGGTCTCTACCCAATTACTCACAGGGAAATCAGTGAACCTGAGAATACCACAGAAATAAGAGTTAAAGCCTGATTATAATATCATGAACTGTAATTTTGAGACAATGTCAATAAGGACGTCTTCTAATAGGAATTCATGAGTGTAGGTAGGAAAATTTGTAAAATAAAGAATGAAATTTACGACTTATACAACCAGAAACTAGAGGAAAGTTAAGAGTCACATTTATTTAAAAAAGCTTGACAACTTTTAATAAATTATTCATAAAGAGATTAAAAGTGAATGTGGGGGAAATCTTCATGAAATTAACGGGGTTAAGTACATTATATTAAATAAACTTTGGATATGTAATTGAGCAAGTCGTGTGGCAACCACAGCCGATATCAAGCAGCATTGCAATGATACGTTTATCAGAACTACATTTTGACATTGTCTATAGTTGCATAGGTAATGTGATACCTTTTGCAATGGCAACTACACTAGAGAACTATAGTCAAGATGTACAGTCATCAGCCAGAGCAGACAAGACATGGTAACATGGACTATGTGATGTTTTTGTATGATCCAAATAAATGTAACAATCACACAATAAAATATTCGGGTTGAATGGATGCAGTGGACTTTCAGGTTGACAGGTTGAACACTTATGCACCATTGACTCATCCAGATGTGGCCAGAAGACAAATGATCTAGCCAGTGCCTTCATCTGGACGATTCTGGGGTATCATTGCCCATACAATACACATTGTTGACCTTGAGGTGGTATAATCAAACGACTTTCTCAGCGTACACATCCAGCCACAATACTTAGCTCATCTTTTCGACTAGTATAAGGCTTCAATTCTTTATTCACTTCACCTCTTTCAGGCCATCCATCACGGAAGAACTCTTACACTTCCAAAAGAATTGGATCCCTTTGAGTCCAGATTTTGCCATACTTGCAGTGACAGTCGACTTAGTAGGTAGAATCCCGAGACTTTAAAGGTAATCTACTCATAGCATCTGCATTCCCATGATCTTTACCAGCTTTGAAGACAATGTGACAGTCATATGCCAATAACATAAGTGTCCATCTTTGAATACGTGGTGAAGCCATCTGAGGTACAGCTTTTTTTCACTGAACAAGGTTAGTAGAGGTTTATGATCAGTCACTGTGTTGAATCTTCTCCCATAGAGATACTGATGAAAGTGTTTGATGCTATGCACTATAGCAACCACTTCTTTATTCAGTTGTGAATACTTCACTTTAGTGGATGACAGTGTTCTGGGTGTGAATCCGATTGGATGTTCTTTACCCTCATTCATGATCTGGGATAGCACTGATCCAACACCATAAGGTGAAGCATCACATGCCAGTAGTAATTCCTTGGATGCATGAAAATGAACAAGAACAGGTGATGAACTCAACAGTTCCTCGGATTTTTGGAATGCCTGATCTTGAGACTTTCCCCACTGGTAAGTACCCTTCTTGGTAAGATGATTTAAAGAAACCAACAGAGATGAGAGGTTTGAAAGAAACTTCCTGTAATAGTTCAACAAACCAAGGTATGAATGCAACTCATGATGTAGGAGCAAAAACCTCCCTTATGACTCTCAGTTTATCTTCCAGTGGATGAAACCCAGCAGCATCAATCTTGCGCCTTAGGTAAGATACTGATGCAGCATTAAATGTGAATTTCTCCTTTTGTTTCTGATGCCAGGATTACACATATGCTGAAGAACGAATTTCAGAGTTCTCAAGTGCTCATCAATAGAAGGTCCCATTACCAGAATATCATCCAAGTAACAACAGACACCAGAAATATCACCCAGTAGATTATCCATTAATCTCTGGAAAATGTCAGGTGCTGGAGAGAACACAAATGGAAGTCTAATATGCTGCTACAGACCTCAGTGGGTATTTATTGTTGTGCCCTTCCTTGATGATTCATCCAGAACTACCAGTAGGTAAGCATTGCTCAGATCTACCTTTATGAAGGTCTTACCTCCAGTGAGTCGAGAATATAGGTCTTCAACTTTCAATATGGTGTATGTATCAATCTTAGATACAGCATTAATAGTGGAGTGAAAATCTCCACAGATCTTTATTTGATTTCCATCCTGTTTAAGGAATGGTACTATGGGTGCTGCCCACTTAGAGTGACATACTTTCTCACTTATGCCCTCACGTTCTGAGGTAACTTTGTCACATAAGGCACAGGTCTCGGCTACACAAAACGTGAAGTGGTATCAGGATCTACATGTAGCTGAGCCTGAGTACCTCGAATGCAACATAATTCATCCTTGAACACATCTGAGAACTGCTCTAACAGATTCTCTCAGCCTTGAGACTCTGAGAAGATTCACTTCCTTTAGACTTGATGACAATAACTTGATGAATCTTAGGCCAGTCCAACTGGATTTGTGACATCCAGTTTCATCCAAACAGACTGGGTCCACTACCAGACACGACTAACAGAGGTAGATTGTACTATTTTTCATTGCAAGAAAGAATAATTTGAGCTTGACCTTATATAGATACAGCTCCTCCTATGTACGATGATAAGACATCATGTAATGGAACAAGAGTCGGTTTGAGCTGGTCATTCTTTCACAAACGATCGAAAGTGACCTCACTTATGACTGAAGAAGATGCTACTGTGTCAATCTCCATAACTATAGAGAATCCATTCATCTGAAATTCCCATGTATAAAGAGGAGTAAATCTACGAACTCCCTAGACTAGATACAAATTATAGGCTGATTCAGGATGACTATCAGCACCAGCTGACGAAGATATAGTGGTGTTTTTCATCCAGGTGATAAGCTTTGTGACCAAATTTTTTCACAAATTCTTTGTTCCCACAAACACAACTAACATGACCTCGTTTCTTGCAATAATGGCATATGACACTCCTCTGTGGACATGTAGATTGGTTATGATTATAATTACAGCAAGAACAGGATTTTTGTTGTTGTTGAACTTGTTTCTCTTACTTAGGCTTCACAAGTTTCTACGTCTTATGTTGCATACGATGTACAAAAGATGTAGTTGACTTTGTGTCACTACTAGTACCGCAAGCTTGGACATTCTGAGTTTCAGCCATAAGAGCCTGAGCTGTACTAACTGCTTTAGCATATGTATAGTTAGTGATGAATTCAAATTCGGTCATAATCAAAACCTTGTCGAAACGTTGTACATTTGCTGTTATGTTAAACTTATATTAAAGTTTTTCTTCATTACCCATTCAAGCCGTGTCCAGCCATTATATGTATAGTTAGCTTCCTGACTAAGTTCCACGAGTGTGTTCATTATTCACGCTCACCGACAAACGATCTCGAAGCATGTTTTCCAACTGATTCCTAAATTCACAATCCTTTGCAACAGATTACAGGTGAGTAACATAGTCTGAAACTTTTTGTCACGGTTTTTTAACACAAGAGTTGAATGCAAATATTCTTGAACAGGATGATGATTTAGGATTATAATGTCCTTTCAGAGTTTTCACAATGACAGCAAATGAAGTTTCTCCAGGTTTATCAGGACGGATAAAACAGTTTATAACTATCACTTCCACATGAACTCAAGCATATTGCTTGCTATCTTCTAGGCTTCATCTGTAGTGTCATTGGCTATGAAATAAAATTCCATCTGCTCCACATAACTCGAGAAATCTCCAGAGTCCTTTGTGTCCATAAAGTGCCATGATAATTCCCAATTTACGTGCAGAAAGAATGCTCCCCAAGAAATTGAACAGTTCAGTGGTGACGTCACTTTTCCAGGAATTCACTGTATCATGTATGTGCGCGATTCGTAGAATCAATGGGCGGCAATCCAGCAAATATTTCTAACACAACAAAGAGTATAAATACGCAACAAACCCATCCACAAGTAGTCCTAATCGGTACTTGGTGCTTCGATAGATAATCCTCGTCACCAATTATGTGATGTTTGTCTATGATCCAATTGAACGTCACAATCACACAATAAAATATTCGGGTTGAAATACATGTGAATTTCGCCATAAGTACAAACTCAAACCTACTACTCGCGAGTACAGGAACTAATTAAGGAGTAATTCTAAATTAATAGTTACGGGGGTTTAGTTATACGAACGTCACAGACTAACGACGTGGTGAGGCTCTAAAATTGTTTTGATATAATGTACTTAACCCTCTGTAGATGAATTTGCTTTATAACGGGAGGATAGAACAGCCGAGATGGACCAATAGGTCCAATGTTGTTCCAAAATATTATGTTATGTTAATATAATGAAGCACACATCTTTAGTTTTTGATTGAAATTGATCTTTTACTATACTTTAAACTTAGGTTTGTTGGAGTTGGTTTACTTAAAGGATGGAAGTAGAATTTGGTGACATGAGTTAATCAAAGCTTACAAAATACCTTGTGATGTATTTACATTTAAAGATTTTTTTAACGTGGACACATCACATGGAAATGTATTTGTTACAGATGCTAATCCGTGTTATCAGATTTAAAAAGCATGGTCTATATGTTGCATGATATTTATATACAAGAAAAAGCTATATCCC
>NW_013665946.1:9615-11876 GCF_000517525.1 Limulus polyphemus | reverse complement strand
CGGAAATTAGCAAACAAGCAGATACGTAACACCTATGTAATTCAGGGATTATTTTTATATCCTTTTTTATCTTACTTTAAACATATCTCGTACTGCCGTATTGTTGTTTGTATTAAATTTAGTCAAAATGTGTTGCACATCACTGTGATTTTCAAGGCAATGTTTTCTTAATAAGAAAAGTATTGTATCAAACTAAGGACGGAGTTTTATACCACTAAAATTACTTTATTCCTTTCTTTAAAAATATTGCCATCTAACGTCTAAACTACAATTTAAAGGATGAAATGTACACCTTATTTTCACAGGTAGTTTTTAGCTACCAAGATGCTCTAGAATTTGCACACAGTTAACACAACCATTTTGTTTTCAAGATTTATTTCAAATAAATCATGATGACATTGTTAAAAGCACCTGTTTTATTACTGCCTACCAGAAAAAAAATATTTTAGTACTATTACGACAGCGGACGTGACGCTGGAAACACGTAATAAGTTCTAGAAAGATCAGGGAACATCACGAATAATCCAGTATTTGCTAGGCGCCCTCTATTCTTGTATATAAGTGCGCCAGACAATGAATCGGGATAGAATTGCAGACAGGCAGAGATAGAGATGGACAATTGAGTCAAGCGCGGTAGTAAGTAAACTGCGTGAATCGATCGTTATGAATTATAGCATGTGTTTAAGTTAAAGTGTGGAAATTAAGTGTATTGCAAAGATGTAATGAGAAAGAATAAACTAGTTTTATTTAAGAAAGGACTTGTATCGCTGAAGTTTGTCGGGAAGAATTTCCACGGGAAATTAACAAACGAACAGAGACGTAACAAATTGGTGTCAGAGAGTGGGACGAAAAAAAAAGAAGATGGAAACGAAAAGTGGCAAATCAAACTACAGCTTAGCAGATTTGATGGCAGCAATACAAGAACAGCAAAAGAAACAAGAAGAACGAGAAAATAAACAAAAAAAAGAAACAGAAAGAACGAGAAAAGAAACAAGAAGAGAGATTACAGCAGTTGTTGGAGGAAAAAGAAAAGAAACAAGAAGAGAAATTACAGCAGTTGTTGGAGGAAAAAGAGAAGAAACAAGAAGAGACCACTGCTGTTGTCTTCTTCTTGTTTCAAGAAAACCTGCTATAGTGGCAGCCCGAACAGCAAAATAAACAAGAGAGTTTACAGTAGTTGTTGGAGGAAAAAGAAAAGAAACAAGAACAGAGACAACAGCAATGGCAAGAAAACCTGCAACAGTGGCAACTCGAACAGCAAAATAAACAAAAGAGATTACAGCAGTTGTTGAAGGAAAAGAAAAGAAACAAGAAGAGGGACAACAGCAGTGGCAAGAAAACCTGCAACAGTGGCAGCTCGAACAGCAAAATAAACAAGAGAGATTACAGCAGTTGTTGGAAGAAAAAGAAAAGAAACAAGAAGAGAGACTACAGCAGTGGCAAGAAAACCTGCAACAGTGACAGCTCGAACAGCAAAATAAACAAGAGATATTACAGCAGTTGTTGGAGGAAAACGAAAAGAAACAAAAGAAAGAGAAAATAAACAAGAAGAGAGACTACAGCAGTGGTTGCAGGAGAAAGAAAATAAACAAGAAGAAAGTCTCCAACAGTTGAGAGAAAGCCAGCATCAACAAATGGAAAAGACTAGTAAATTTCAAAGTGAATTAAATACATTAAAGGACGATTTACTGTCTTTTACACAAAGAGGATATATTAACCATGGATCTAATCAGCACCAGACAAAAGGAAGCCCCTTCCAGACACCACACCTAAACCCTAATGCAAATATCATCAGTCCTGCCAGAAGTCATATTCCAGACATGAGTGTCAGCAATAGAGGTGATCTAATATGAAGGGAGCCACAGGAAGTCGATGGAAAGGCACCATGGGAAGCATATGGAGCACAATTTGAGCTCCTTGCAGAAATGAATGGATGGACAGAGGAGCAGAAAGCAATGTACCTGGCAACGATCCTGAAGGGACAACCAATGTAAATACTTGGACAGTTGTCAGCAGAAGACAGGCACAACTATAGAACACTGGTAGCTGCTCTGGAACTCGGATATGGAATTCAAAATCAGTATGAAGTCTACAGGGTTAGGTTTAGGACTAGAGACCATGCTGAAGGGGAGAGTCTGCAAGAACTGGCACAGGTTTTGGAAAGTATGGCACACAAGGCCTACCCAACTGCAACACCCGATGTCCTCAAGCTGTTGCTAAGGGATCAGTTTGTAGATGCCTTGGACAGTCCACAACTGAAG
>NW_013665946.1:8192-9507 GCF_000517525.1 Limulus polyphemus | reverse complement strand
TAAACATGAGAGACTACAGCAGTGGTTGGAGAAGAAAGAAAATAAACAAGAAGAGAGATCACAGCAGTGGTTGGAGAAGAAAGAAAATAAACAAGAAGAGAGATTACAGCAGTGGTTGGAGAATAAAGAAAATAAACAAGAAGAAAGATTACAGCAGTGGAAACTGGAACAAGAAAGGAAACAGGAAGAAAGTCTCCAACAGTTGCAGGAAAGTCAGCAGCAACTACAGGAAAGTCAACAACAGTGGCAAGAAGTACAAATGGAAAACATTAGCAAATACATTAAAGGATGATTTACTGTGTTTTACACAAGGAGGATATATTAGCCATCGACCCAATCAGCCTCAGACAATGGAAAGCCTCTTCCAGACCCCACAGCTAAACCCTAATGCAGACATCTTCAGTCCTGTCAGAAGTCACATTCCAGACATGAGTGTCACCAATAGGGGTGATCTAGTACGAAGGAAGCCACAGGAATTCGATGGGAAGGCACCGTGGGAAGCATATAGAGCACAATTTGAGCTCCTGTCAGAAATGAATGGATGGACAGAGGAGCAGAAAGCAGTATATCTGGCAACGAGCTTGAAGGGAAAACCACTAGAAATACTTGGACAGTTGTCAGCAGACGACAGGCACAACTATAGAGCACTAGTAGCGGCTACAGGGCTAGGTTTAGGACGAGAGTCCGTGCTAAAGGGGAGAGCCTGCAAGAGCTGGCACAGGACTTGGAAAGTATGGCATACAAGGCCTACCCAACTGCACCACCCGATCTCCTCAAGTTGTTGCTGAGGGATCAGTTTGTAGATGCCTTGGACAGTCCACAACTGAAAATACAAGTGAAGCAAGCACACCCCTCTATTATGCAGGATGCAATGGCCAGAGCTCACGAATTTGAATCCTACGTTAAGTCCAGCACAGAGGTACCAAGGTTGGTACAGTCGTCAGGATTCAAGGCCAGAAAAGGGCAGCTTTCAGAGAAGTTTGAGGGACTTTGCTGGCGCTGTAATAAACCCGGGCACAAGAGAGGTCAATGCTGGCAACTTCAACACAGGGGAGATGCCACAGCAGGAAAGACTGCTACTCAGAAAGGTTGTTGGAACTGTGGAGAGCAAGGACAAATGAGGAGCCAGTGTAAGAAGTATACCACCAATAAGTCAACTTCGGGAAACCAGTAGTGATTGATGCTGAGGAACGCTCACCAACCCCCATGGTGAAAGTCCCAACAGTTAGGTGTAAAATGCCAAGCACACATAATGTCTACGTGACAGGAAAGCTGGATGGTCAAAAGTGCAACTTTGTCATATATTCTGCATCTC
>NW_013665946.1:0-7542 GCF_000517525.1 Limulus polyphemus | reverse complement strand
TCCAATAAAGATCCCTCCAAGAAGAATAGCTCCGGCAAAGCGGTAAGAGATGAAGAAGGTCATGGATGTCCTAATTAAGGAAGGGATAGTCAAGAAATCAGATAGTCTCTGGTCAGCTCCAGAGATAGAGATGGACACTTGAGTCAAGCGCGGTAGTAA
Source organism: Limulus polyphemus (assembly GCF_000517525.1). Taxonomy (NCBI): domain Eukaryota; kingdom Metazoa; phylum Arthropoda; class Merostomata; order Xiphosura; family Limulidae; genus Limulus; species Limulus polyphemus. The sequence continues at coordinate 7,383 of NW_013665946.1, read as the reverse complement.
GTAAAGTGCGTGAATCGTTTGTTGTGAATTATAGCGTGTGTTGAAGTTAAAGCGACTGTGGAAATTAAGTGTATTGCAAAATTGAGTTGAGAAAGAATAAACTAGTTTTATTTAAGAAAGGACTTGTATCGCTGAAGTTTCTCGGAAGGAATTTCTACGGAAAATTAACAAACGAACACAGAGATGTAACATTATTATAATGTGTTTTTGATCAGCGGCGTACCTTCGCTATTAACAATATATTTGGTCGTAATCACAATAATATCTCTCGAGATTTGACCAGTTTAAGAGGTTCTGGGTCCAAAAATATATAATTTAGGCCGTACGTTTTTGAATATATATATTTTTCATTTTCCCAGTCACAACTGTTTTACAATGTATTCACTAAACATTGTTGTTGTTGTTCTCGTAAAGCTACAGAATAGGCTGTCTGCACTCTATTCACCATGTGGAATCAAACCCCAATTTTAGTGTTGTAAGTCAGTAAACTTACTGCTGTTACTCTGGAAGATTTTACTAAGCAAACAGAAATCTCTTTGTACAATGTATTTTGCTGACAAGAAAAATATTTAGAATATTAAAGGTATAGTAACTAAGGTTTTTCAAAATGACTTCCCTTTATTAAATTTACTACAAATACTTTTATGTGATTGAAAACAACTTAGTTATGTGTTAGGGCTTAATAATTGTACAGTTGTACTGAATCACAATGTTGGGGCTGTAAAATAGTGTAGAATGCGAAACCTTGTAGACATCAGAAAACGTTAAAGTTTCCATAAGAGGGCACCATCGTACAACAGGCGCGTGGGGTTCATTACCTGTGGCCATTTTGTCATTGTGCTTAATCTAAATTGATTCTAAGCCATTTAAAATAATTTAAAGACAGAATTATACAGTCATCTCTCTTCCACACTGTCTAACAGGTTATCACTTTGCAACATTGTGTCTCCAAATCCAACTGCCATATGCTTCCAAAACAATAAATAAATAAATTTCTCTCCAACAAGATTTAGACTGGAACATTAACAAAACCCTTCAAGCATCTACACAAGCACAGTTTTATTTACTAGATAACCTTATAAAGATACGTGTAGTAACCAATAGCATTAACTTGAACATTATCACTGAGTTACGCTGACTTTTCTGAATCTGACTGAGTTTTAAGGAAGTAACCAGACACAACGTAAAAAAAACGAAAGCAATCTTTTACTAAAACAAAAACAAACAAATGACTGTAGCGGATATTTCACTGGATTAAAACATGTAACTTATTGATTTGATTTACTCTTAAGACTTTGCTGATGTGGTTTATGAGCATACCATGTGATTCTATCTTCTTGTAGTCTTATAATAGTGCCCTCCAGTGGCACAGCGGTATTTCTGCGGACTTACACTACTGAAAACCGGGTTTCGATACTCGTGGTGAGCAGAGCACAGATAGCCCATTATGTAGTTTTGTGCTATAAACAAACTTATAATAGTCATTATGAATTTAATTTTTTGTTCTTAATATGTGCATTGTTCACATAACATTTGACAGAGAAAACCATTAGGTTTTAAGTTACCCTTATTTATTCATTATAAGGTATTATTCGGTAATACCTGTTATTGCCAATGGAAAACATTGCTTAATGTAACTTTGCATAAGGATATCGACAGTAGTGTCCTTCAATGGTTGTACAGGTGATATCTAGGGTTTACGACTCTAGTGTAACAAGAATGATCAGTCACATGGTAATGCATGTCACTCTGGGTAAATATGAAGCTTCTTGAAAACTAAGAAACTTGGCATTTGGTTAGTCTGAGATTTCTTTTTCAACAACTCAGTCTAATGGAACTTGACCATCAGTAGTCAGTCCAGTAATCCCTTAAAAGCAGCAGTCGGACATAAATAAACTGTAAGTGAACACACTATGTTTTTATTTAGTGTTCAATAAATATTGTTCATTTTTATTCCACTTTGTGTCCAGTCTCATTACTTCATTTTACATCAACTTAGTTAGTAAGATCTTTAGTATAACACTTCATAATCGATAGCTTGAACTAATATTCATTTTACCTGGTTATACCAAAAAGTGGATAGGTAGAAGAAAAAAGTTTGGTACAGTGACTAGAGGATATCATTATTGCAGAGTTTGCTATACTGTATTTACTGAAGTGTGTACTGCCCTTTACTTGAACACTTGTTTCATCAAATTTAAAAAAAGGCTTCGTGTTTGAGGATTTGGATTTTTTTCCAACTTGAAGGATTTATTAAAAAGAGAGAGAAGGTCCGTCATTGAGAGAATACGATTAGTTTAAAAGAGTTGTCAGATCTAGTAGAAATTCTCTCGTGGACATGGGATCTTCGCAGTTGTTGCAAAGGTCCACGACTTCTTTCTTGTTGTTGCCACAGACTCACCAATGAGAACTGCCAGAATCGGATGCACCCAAAATGGCTGATTGAGTTCTCCTCCCTGAAAATCAACCTCAGTGTGAGGGAAGCACGAACTGGGGATCATCAAGGTGTTTGATATCTGTAAAGTCCAAGACTGGGTATTGTAGTCGATACAGGACTCCCAGACTTACATAATCTAATGTGTTTCAAACACAGTTCTAGTTGAAGACACCTGGAGATATCATTGGGGAATGTTTCCCACCAATGAGAGCTATCTCGCCAGCAAATGAAATGACAGGTGCCAAATGATGAAGAAGGTAGTCATGGGGCAGTGATGAGCTTCCTCAAGATGGGAGATATAATACCAATGTGGACATAACCCACAGAGGAGCTTGAGGTAGAGCAGAACTGATGAATGAGCTACCAAAATAATCTCATCATTCTCCCATCTTAGATCAGAGCACCAATCATCAGAGCTGCTAAGAACCTTTACTACATTGAAGTAGTATGTAAGATATCTCAGCGTGGTTTTGGCCAAGAGTTCATGAGAGAAAGGTTTATGGTGCCCCCACAGTGAGAATGTGTAAGTACATTTCTCCCCAGTATTTAAGGGTACAGCCAAGGACGGTCTGAACAATTTCTTTAAATATGTCAGACAGGTTACTGTCTGAAATGAACAGATTCAAGTATAGGCAATGTAATGACTGATGCTGAATAAGTGTGGTCCAGTGCTTGACTCGATCAAGTATTTTAATACGGAAGAGAGAGAGAGTACTTGTCTGACTATTTAATGCAAGCCAAATCAGAAAGCACAAGATTCAGAGGCAAGAGACAACTCTGTACCAATAAGCCCATTCATATAGAGATAAGATACTCATTCAGTCAGTCAACCAATGATTGAAAAGAAGTAGCATTTCTTGCTTTCTGTACTATCAGGTAGGGTTTTCCAGCATAATGTATGGACTACATTTTTTGAGTACTACTTGATCATCCAGAGCTGAGACAGCCATTTGGTCAAACAACCAATGACTGAAAGGAAGTAATGTTCCTTGGCTTCTGAACTGTTGGGTAGTACTGTCCAGGAGAATATATGGATTAAATTTAATAAATTACATTATTTAATAATAATTACAACTAATTAATCATTCAGAGTCAAACAGCTGAGAATTAAAATGTAGTGGCAATCCTCGCTTTCCAAGCTATCAAGTGATGTTCACCATCTAGTGTATATACTGCATGAAGCTAGGACAGCTGGTGACAGTGTATATATATTTTTTACAACTGGAAATGATAGTTGAGAGTTTAAAACACAGTAAAAATGGTATTGTGATCCATGTTTTCTAAGATATTATGTGATATTTAAAAGTAAGTATGTGAATGTGGTACATTATATGATTACAAATTGATCATCTAAAGTTAAGACAGTTTGTTAATTATAAGATGAATAGCCTTTGCAGCCTTTACTTTCTGAGCTATTTTGCAGAGTTCCATGACAAGAGATGTCCATAGAATATCAAATGATAGCTGCTTTATTAAGACAACTGGTGCCAGTAAATATAATGCCCAATGCATTAATAGTTTACACAAATGAGGGGGGAATTAGAAATTCGAAAATATAGTCAAAGGGGCTTTGTTACCCTTGCTTTCTGAGCTACTGAGTGATTTTCCAGAATGAACAAAAACCACTCACCTGATCTGAACAAGAGCCCCAAAGAGAATAGTGTATAATATTTGCTAGTACACCTAAAAGGTATGTACTTCTTCACATGTAGTGTTTTTTGTTGCATTTTGCTCAAAGCTACTCGAGGACTACCTGCACTAGCTGATCCTAATTTTGAAATGATAGACTAGAGGGAAAGCAGCTAGTTAACAGCACCTACCACCAACTCTTGGGTTACTCTTCACCTGTGAATAGTGGGATTGAATGTCACATTATAACACCCCCACAACTGAAGGGGCAAGCATGTTTAGTGACGGGGATCAATCCCATGAGCTACAGATTGCAAGTCGAGCACTCCAACTACTAGGTCATGCGAGGCTCCTGCAGCGAGTTAGTTGTTTTTTGTATGAGTGTGTAATGATATATACTATAGAGAAAGCACAAATAATTGATCATGACTTACAATAAATATTAACTGAAATGTTTTATCTCAGCCTTGCTTGGTCTGTGACTATTTTGTGAAGTCTGAAAAAAATGCTCAAGCCTGACAGTTTGCAGGCAGCAGCACCAAGGCTACCAACAATAGCTTTGGAAAGTAACCCAAGATGGTTGTGATTTAACTTGAATGTGAGTAGGAGGCGACCTGTTGAAGATGACAGTGTGTAATGTTAATATTAAACTTGTATCTGAAAGAAGGCTCCTAAAGAAAGACAAGGGAAACGTTGGTGAATGATAACAATCAAAAGGGAAGGGTTAGTTCTACGTAATCTGGATCAACATATGTGTGTGTATAATCTGGTTTCATAGTCACTGAGCTGTCCATTCTCACGGGAATGGCAATAGATGGCAGTAAAACTAAGTAGATATTGGTCAAGTGGAGACCCAATGGGCCTGTGTATTGTGCAATTCAAGGATACCAGGGATATGTGTTCTACAGGTGAATTTTGCACGAGGACATGTAAACTCTATAAAAGGGTTACTTGACCAATGTAACTACTCGACCTCTAAAAGCAGGTTTTAGAGGAAGGTAATGATCGTAGCCAGATGGTTATGATCCCCATTCAATGTAAACAACTGGCTGACCTTTTGACCAGTTAGGTTTTACCAACTTAACATTTACAATCCCGACTTTCATTTAGCACGTGGGTTTTTGTTTCCAGAATTTTGAGCCGAATCTCAAACTATCTTGATATGGAGAGCCATTTTGATTACCAGAACTCTCTGTTTGGCAAAGAACTGGATTTTGTCGCCAGATGATGCCTGGAACCAGCCTACCCCTCTACCTGGTAGAGACAATATATATATGAAGATGCATTGCTGGCTACTGTATCAGATACTTAAGACCTTGCCAAGTCAGTAGTCAGACTGGTATTAAAGTCTCCAGAGGACATACCACCTCATTTGAAGCAGCTCAACACCACATAAACTCCAGCCTTCACTGGACAGAATAGGTGGGTCAACTAATTGGTTAGGTGATCCCCACCTCCATAACTGGTATTGAAAGAATGGTAGCAACTAAATCACAAAATAAAAAAGGAGAAACTGCAGACACCTGTGAATTTAGAGCTCCTGCTTTGGTACCCTATTGAAAGATGTGTAACAACAAAGACGAAATATCATAATATGTATGCCCATCTCCAATGGGAGCACTACACCCCAAAGCCCAAGAATACCTCAAGGGGTGGCCAAGTGCTGGGGAAGCAACAACGAGGCATCTATCCATACTAGACCAACACAACCACCACCTACAGTGAGATTAACATAGCTTCTGAAACCATCATCACCACCTGTAACTAAATTAGAAAGACAAATTAATCGCTGCTGTGGTTTCAAAATAGACCCAAAAACTCGAGCGCTTTCAAATAGTTCACTATTCTTCTTCAGTAGTATATGAAGGAGTTTCTACCTTGATGACAGGGCTGTAATGACAGGAGGATCACCAAACCATGGGAACCACCAAGTATAGGACAACAAAGCCTGAGATGTCCCTTCAAAAACGCTCTGAAGGCTACTTCAATGACAGTTGAGGGTTGACCTATCAGGGATCTCACCCATTACTGACACCATAGTTCTAACAATCATTCAGATCCAGACTCTAAAGGAGCATTGCCAAGAAATGGCCAACCAAGTGGAAAGAGACCTGAGTGTTGTTATACAATCAGGAAGAGGACCAACTCCAATTGTGCTCCACACCACTTAACCAATTGGAAGAAGAGATCCACCAACTATGAGCAACCCTGGACTAGACCAGTCAGGCCTTAGCCCAGGCACAAGCAGTAATTCAAGACATGTCAATAGCCAACAAAAAATTAAGGGTCACATTAGAGAACCTATTGCCAGGACTAAAGTAAAGATGAAGGGAATCGGACCTTGTACTGGTTACTAAGGTAGGTGTACATTTGTAAATAGTTTATGCTTTTTCATTTTCAAAGTAATGATGCATATATGTAAATACCTCTAAGTTGTTCATTTATTTGAGCGTTGTTTGGGTTAATTCTGCATTAAAGGGTTTATTTTTAAATTATTTAAGATTTCTATATCAGGTGTTGTGGTAAAGTATGATAATGTATAGTATTTATTTTGAATAAGTCTGTTTATGTTTTAGTAAGATTATTTTAGTAATTAAAGGATTTAGGATGTTTTGTTTTAAGTAATTAGTAAAGGGTCTATTTTGTGTTGCAATTTTAATTCATGGTAATTTCTATTCAGTTTATTGTGTCCCAGCCTGCTTTATAAACTCTGTATTGAGAGAAATGTGTTTTCAGCAACGGATATGGTGGACGTAAGATGGTTGAAATACTATTATATAATCTTCTCTTTAAATACAATGAGGAACTGAATAAAGAATGTGGTGTTTAATATATATAGGTTTAATACTAACGTATTATGAAAAGTAGAATTAATTATAATAATGTTTTACCAGCTTTGAATAGGTCTTCACACCAAAGCAATTGTTTTTGTAACAAATGGCTTATTTAAATAGTGTTCGAACCACTACTGTCTTTGTTGTGTCCTAGCAAGTCTGGTGAACTATGTATTGAGCGAATAGCGACGTCAGCACTGGACATGGTGTAGGTTAACTTTTATTTATACACTCTTTTTTTTTTTCTTGAATGCTGTGTCAAAATATTGTTGTGTTATGACAGCGGAAGTCACGTGACTCTAGTAACACGTCATGAGCTTCTAGAAAATTCATGTCCCTTCGTGAAGCCTCGAGTGTTTACTAGATGTGTGATATTCTTGTATATAAGACCGCCAAGAAGTGACGGCAACAATGTAATTGAATTGCAGACAGGGATAGAGACGGACATTTGAGTCAAGCGCTTGAGTCGTTCCTTGTGAATTA
>NW_013665945.1:660646-687207 GCF_000517525.1 Limulus polyphemus | reverse complement strand
AATTTTTTGTGTATTCACTGTATTGTATTGAACAAAATGGTTATGCGGCCCGCGCTCGTCATTCTCTCAGTTATCTGGCCCGCTGTGAAAAACGTTTGGTGACCCCTGAGATAGAGCATGACGACATGAACTGTAGCGACGTGGTGAGGCTCCAAAATAGTTTTAATATGACGTACTCAACTCCTCTATATTCATTTCAACGCTTCTTTGTTTGTAATTAAGCACAAAGCTACACAATGGGCTATCTGTGCTTTACCAACCACGGGTATCGATACCCGTATTCTAGCGTTGTAAGTCCACAGACATATCGCTGTGCCACTGGGGGTATTTCAAGACTTAGATAGTGTTTAAGAAAACCGTATTGTAGCCACGATATTGCACATAAGTTGGAACTATTTATAATTTTAACCTATATGCGATCGAGATTAATCAGCTTTATTAGGCCAAGATTATTATTATTTTACGTTTAACGATCCTGCCGAATTTAAAATATTGATTTCCAAAAAAAAAAAGAAATTGCATTTCCATCCTTTTTATTATTATTATTTCCGACGCGAGATTTCACGTTTCCGAGAAGAAAAAAAAAATCTGATTTCACTTTTTTTTTAAATTTCTGTGGCGAGATTTTGCTCCTGAAAACAAAAAATCGGATATTACAGTAAAATGATCGAATATTGCGGCAACACAAGAAATTTGTTCTATTTTTACGTACAAACGTGCGCCACCATCTTGCGCGCATTATTTTAGAATGCTGTTTCGCAACTCAAAGAAGAAAAATCACGATCAATTACGGTATTTTTCAGTGCGCGGAGCAGATGAAAATGGGAGTGCGTCTCGCAAGTCGCGTGCAAAATGGCGGTATGGATCTCTGTAATAATAAGGAAAACTTAGATATTGTGATACATTCAATACAAAAAATTAATTTGGATGAAACCATTGGTAACTTGATAGGCCGAATACAGAATAAAGACGAGAATGTCGCGGTCAGGGAGTTTCAGACACCTAAATTACATGCACACGAGTAACCGACGGCACAATTTTATTATATATTTTTTTCCCTACTCCGGCCACTGGCTTTATTGGAAAAATTTTCTTATCCCCCCCCCACCAAAAAACAACAACAAAACGAAACAACAACAAACAGACCGGCTTTATTGATAATAGTTGTAATACTTCGAAATCGGTCGACTCGTGTATTATGATTATTGATACATTTTCCATAATTAATGAGTAAGTTGTTTCATTTGAAAAAATAAAATATACATACAAGTCAAGATATTTTGTCCAATGATTTCTAGCTGAGCAATTACACTACTCAAAACAATCAATAACTCATCGGATTCTGTGAAGTTGTGACTAAGACAATACAAAAAACCATTGTTTTCCGGAATGATTGATAGGAGGTGTTGGTATTACTAACGGTATAATTATTATTATTCAACAAAACGAGAATATTAGTCCGAATAATTATACCATTAGTAAAAACCATTGTTATTATATATATATATATACATACATACCAGCCCTCACTGTTAACCCCATTCCGTGATTTGCCCGAAATAACTCGGGTGTCCTCCACATTTCAAAAATACTTGCCCGAGTTAATTCGGGCAAACCGTGTTTTTGCCGTACTTTTAATTATTTGCTTGAATTTATTCGCATATTATCATGTATAACAATCAGTGCTCGCTAGATGGCATTGAAAATGCCGTTTGTGCTGATCTCTAACGGATTTATTCTGAATTGTGTATCATAAACAATTTGAGAGTCGCGGGTTCGAATCCCCGTCCCATCAAACCTGCTCGCCCCTTTCAGCCGTGGAAGCGTTATAATGTGACGATCAATTCCACTATTCATTGGTAAAAGAGTAGCCCAAGAGTTGGCGGTGGGTGGTGATGACTAGCTGTCTTCCCTCTAGATAGCCTTTGTGTAGCTTTGCTCGAAATTTAAAACAAACAAACCTATTCTTTATTGTAGTTTGACTGAAATAATATTTTCACGTATAAATACAGATAGGTAACATTTATTTATCGAGTATATTTTTTTGCAGAAATATAATAACAGATCATAAAAGAAATTTTGTTTTATTAATATATAAGTATAGGCTATCAAAAAGAGAAATAAAAACACTGACTATTTGAACTCATTTCTGAAAAAGCATGCCACTGAAAGAGTAATGTTTTATGGAAGTTTCGTATAGGATCATTAGTCTTGTGATACGGAATGCAAATTATTCACCATTCAGACTAAACTATATACATTGTGTATTTATACAGTCGTGCTTCAGTGGTCGCTTTGAAGTGAATCAGAGTACAAAGTACTTCAAATTTTCCATGAATCATGGCTAGCTTCAAAGAAAACATCCGAATTTTACACTGATGTTGAGAGCCAGTGAACAAATGGAATACAACCAATCCCAATAAGTTGTTTCAAACTAGCTCCAAGTATCTTTAGTAACGTACGAAACTGTTTTCAAAACAACGTTTGGACAACTAAACCAGACAAACCATCATCCATTACACAAAGAGGCAATTGTTATCTGTTGATTCCAACTCGTTGCAATAGTAGAGTACAGATTCCGAGATTAAACCAGATGTTCGCAGCCACAACTGGAGGAATATTAGTGTAATAATGATTGGAAACAATTTCATAAGACCAGTCTGTATACCGGCAACTCAGTATAATGCATTTCACTCATAGCAAATAACAAAACAGATAACAGGCCTATACTCATTTGGAGAGACTCTAGAACTTGATTCATTCCATTTTCATACAGAATCTTAATACAATTCACCTGTGGAATAGTACCACTAATATCACACATAATAGTTACCATATCTTACGACCCTTTGTTTTGCAGTATACTGGGGCCTATATTCCTGATTTCAGTTTACTGGGTTATAATACCAACCCTCACTGTACCTGGTTGACCCGTTTTTGAAGAAAAAGAAATTGATTGAATGAAGTGGCTTTCACACTCATTGGATTTCAACCCCGTCAAGCATGAAAGATCTGTTTTTGAAGAAACGCGCACATTTTGTCAAGTGATTCCATACGCTAAAGATGCCTTGAAATTGTTATTTTAAAACTTTCTAAACGTGTGCCTGTTTTTCATTATTGTTTATGGTAATTCATGTTGAGGTTAAATGTCATGAACTGTAAACACATCTACCAAATGGTCATACACGATCATAGGTAAAATGACTGATCTTTTGCATTTCATATCAAATTACTGTTCATGAGGGGAGTGGTTGATATCATTTTAGAACAGTGATTTTTCTTGGTCATAACTATAATATTACAATAAGTATATAAAGTTTTTTGAAATAGCTGTTAGTAGACTTATTTGCAATGGATGCAACATTTCATCTCTGACAGTGAAACATAATCTTGTACAACATTCAAAGCACAAATACATTCATATTACATATGCATCCAAACAAATAATCGTATCTAAAGTGATACTCGCCCCATCTGTTTTTTAATTTTAATAGAAATAACTTAATACAACGGTGCTTCTGATGTTTAATTTATGATAACCTTTAATTCTTTTGATTAATAATGTTTCCTAATTTTTTCTTTTGTTAGGTTTTGTTTACATGCAAGGGATGTTTCTTGTTGTCCTTGTTTTTGTTCATTTTAGTTTGGTCCACTGTCTTCTTATTTATATTATCAATTATGTTTCAAAAGTATACATTTTGCGATTTAAAGCATTCTTTTATGTTTTAAATTTCGTTGTCCACGTTTTCATTGGTGCATAGTCTCAATGCTTTTAATATTCCGACTTTTACTTTATTATCGTGTGTAGAAAACCAATTTACATAAGTTCCATCGTGTGTCTTCTTTCTTGAACTTTCAAAATGAATGTTTCCTTTTTCCTTATGTTTACATTCAGGAAGTTTATACAACAATTTTATTATTTTTCTGTTGTAAATTTTACGTATTTATGTTGTTTAGTAATGTGATCATAAAACGACATTATCTAATATTTTCTCTTAAAGCCACGTAAGGTATCATCAATAGGAAACTGGTGGAAACATAACTGTTTTAATGAGCTTTGTTACTATCCTGATGAGGAATAGTGTTGCTAATACTAAGCCTACTCTATTTTTGTTTCAAGTATAAAACAGTTGCAAGCTCCTAATTCCAATAGTTGTATCATATTTTTAAAGTATTTTTTAGAAACTAGTTTATGATTGTCAATTTTGTTTAGTGCAATTTCAATTATTTTTTTTACCTGTACTTCAGTGTCTACACTCATCTATCAAAGCTACATATATTGCTATTAGGGTTTGCTTTAGTTTGTTTCCCCTTCGTGAGAGTTGTACAGGCAGTTGTTTTCTTCATGTTTTGTGTAGCGTTAAGATCCAAGCTAACCGTTTACATAATTCATAATTGAAGCAGAAATACCTTGGTAGAATTGGCGTTATTGAGAAAGGTTCTTTATGTATTTTTGGTTCATCATATAAATGTGGTATTTTTGCATCTTTATTTCTTAAAAGTAAATAAAGATCAAAACTGATCAAATTTACGCCATTTAATTATTCTAAACATGAGTTTAGTTTCCTTCCTACGTTTCATGACACACATAGTTCTTCATATGATTTGTATATACTTGAAATAACACATCTGGTTGATTATATAGTATATAGATACTTGAAATAACACATCTGGTTAATTATATAGTATATAGATACTTGGAATAACACATCTGGTTGATGATATAGTATATAGATACTTGGAATAACACATCTGGTTGATTATATAGCATATAGATACTTGAAATAACACATCTGGTTGATTATATAGATATTTGAAATAACACAGTTGGTTGATGATATAGTATATAGATACTTGAAATAACACGGTTGATGATATAGTATATAGATACTTGAAATAACACGGTTGGTTGATGATATAGTATATAGGTACTTGAAATAACTTTGTTGATGATACAGTATATAGATACTTGAAATAACACGGTTGATGAGATAGTATATAGGTACTTGAAATAACTCTGTTGATGATATAGTATATAGATACTTGAAATAACACGGTTGATGATATAGTATATAGATACTTGAAATAACACGGTTGATGATATAGTATATAGGCACTTGAAATAACTCTGTTGATGATATAGTATATAGATACTTGAAATAACACGGTTGGTTGATGATATAGTATATAGGTACTTGAAATAACTTTGTTGATGATACAGTATATAGATACTTGAAATAACACGGTTGATGATATAGTATATAGGTACTTGAAATAACTCTGTTGATGATATAGTATATAGATACTTGAAATAACACGGTTGGTTGATGATATAGTATATAGATACTTGAAATAACACGGTTGATGATATAGTATATAGGCACTTGAAATAACTCTGTTGATGATATAGTATATAGATACTTGAAATAACACGGTTGATTGATTATATAGTATATAGATACTTGAAATAACACAGTTGGTTGATGATATAGTGTGTTTATAGTTGAAATCAAAGGACTGGTTGATGCTATAGTGTGTTTATAGTTGAAATCACAGGACTGGTTGATGCTATAGTTGTAGATAATTGAAGTGGATCATCTATTTATTCAAATAGTGTTTAGATACTTAACATCATATACTTGGTTGTGGATATAGTGTGTAGTTGCTTAAAATCACACATATGGTTGTTTATGTAGATATCTCGGAACACACAGAGAATTATAATGTCCATCAAGTTAAAATAGTGTGAGAATTTAATCTAGTATAAAATAAATATTCGTGTAATCACGTATTATACTTACTTATAAAATATAATATATCAAATTGGAGTTATTGATTCCTATTCAAGGCTGCAGAATGTTTGATTAAAGTTCTAATGGTCAGTCACTTAGATACTAGTTGCGACAAGTCTGTTAGTTTGGTGATTACGGTTTATATTTTTTCTCAAACTTTGCTAGGATAAAATCTTTCAACTGATTGTATAAGATATCTTCACGAGAACCGTGGTTATTAAGTGTTACCAGGTAATAAGCTTTCAAATCATTATAGTTATTCTTTAATTCCTTCTGTGATAAATGTACGTACGTTTCTTTAACATTAGTATGGTTTAATAAAGCATTTTGAAACTAAATTAAGATTATGAATTACGGCTGTTTGTAATACAAAGCTATGTTATAATTGCAGAACTTAGGGGCCGTAAAACATGGTGATTAAGGACAAAATTTATTTTATCACATTACTCGGGTGTGAAAATTATAACTTTATACTGCGAAAGATTATTTTATAAGGGTGAAATAATGCAATTTCATTAGGTTGAAGTCACATGGCATTATAAATGTTTGACTCTCAAAAATTCATCAGTAGTCAAATGATGTAGCTTTCAGAAGAAAGGGTATTCAGTTGCACATCAAGATGTAACTTAACTTTTAAAACTTGATTGATTTATGAGGGTTTGTGATAATATTAATTAACTTTAATTTGAAGTGTAAAGATTATTAGACAACCTGTATATTTCTAAAAAAAAATTACCTATTTGTTTTGACCATGATGGAACATATGGCAAACATATTTTTGTCATCTTTTTCTTTTTGTGGTTTTCTGTAGCTCGATACTTTCAAATACTTGCAGTTTGTTACAATATTTGTTATGAATTTTATCTATGGTATTAGGCTTATTACTTCTATCAATTCATACGTATGTTAAATAATTTAATTCTAATATTCTAATTTTAATTATTTATAATAATATTACAAAGCTTGGCACTTTACCGATGTGCAAAATTCATTTTTACCATTGTACGAGTTTCAGTGCTTTACCAGTGTGTACAATTGACGGCCTTATATCTACAAATATGCTTTTATTATTATTTGGCCTCTCAGTAAGTGTTCCTTGTTATTAGTTCTACTAGACCTGCTGTTTTACTACTTGAGTTTCTCGTGTTTTTCAATCTCTAAGTACTACTTTATTTATGTTGTCTTCCTGTAGCTTTACCAGTATTCAGTGAAAGGTTCATTACTTTACCACTATGCTAGTCTTTTGACTTTACCAGCATTCTAGTCTTTTAGCTTTTGAAACGTCCCACTTTAGTGTTTTTATCAGTGTGCAGGTCTTGTGACTTAAACAGTGGTCGAGTTTCGTGACTTTACATGTAAGCAAATCTAGTGCCTTTACCAGTGGGGGAATCTGGTGGCTTTGGCTATGTTTGAGCCTGGTTGTTTTTCTAGATTCCACCTTTTTAACTATTATTCAACCCTTCTGTTTTATTACTATACCAGAGTTGTGTCTCTACAAGAATTTGATTTCAATGGCTATTCCAGTTTGTGAGCAGGTTTTCCATTGTTCGATTCACTAGCCCTTCTAATTGTCCGTGTACAGTGGCTTTACCCATATTAAATTCTTCGGGTTTCACCAGTTTTCTAGTAAAAAAAGCTTAACCAGCTTACAAGACCTGTGACAGAACTTATTGTGGATGATTCATGAATCTAACAGTGTTCAACGTAGTTTCGTTTATGAACAAGTGTCATTGCTTCACTTTCGTGCGAATTTCATGTTTTCACTTGTGTGCAACTGTTGCAACTATGTATTTGCAAGTCTCGCTGTTCTTCTAGTATAAAAATATCGTTGCTTCTTTAATGTGTAAAAGTACTGACTTTGCTTTAAAACTTATCAATATACTGTTAATCATATCCAAAAGTATTACGATGAAAATAACAAATTGCAATTTTTAGTAAAACATATTTGACGATGAAAGGGTCTTTACAAGAAAAAATATTTAAAACAATAAAATGATGCGTTTAATTCTTGAAGGTAAATACACAGCATTTTTGAATTTTTAAGGTATTCTGCAATAAACATATAACGATAGAAAAATTACTTATTAAACCAGACCTGGCATGGCCTGGTAATTAGAGAGCTAGATTCACAATTTGCAGGTCGTGGGTTCGAATCCTCGTCACCGAACATGCTCACCCTTTCAGCTGTCCGGGCGTTATAATGTGACGTTTGTTACGTATTAGAATTTCGAATAGTCCGAAGCCGAGTTAACTGATAATTTAATAGTTAAATTGTACTTTGGATTTAGTGTTTAAATTTCTGCCGATATTTTAGTCAATTTACAACATTTGCCAACAAGATTGATACACACTGTCTTCGTTTTTAACACAAATACGTTTTAATATACACACAACCATACAATTTACAATAACAATTATTACAAATAGATATTACAAACAAAGATTTATAAACAAAAGTTTCGCAAACTTACAAACAATATAAAGTTTTCTTTCTAGTCTGGAACTTATTTGATATCCTATCGAGAGTTTACGATGAGCGAGTTAATTACGAGATGATGTAGATACGATTCGCTGGGAAGCTAGCTAGCTTTGTCCTTGGCCACACACGCTGAACTCTCCACGATGAATTTTTATAATGTTTTCGCAAAAATACTAATGTCCTATGAGAATCCACTGAAGTTAAACGATTTGTAACGCTCGAAATTTATAAATATTCCTGGTCAATTATCTTAAGTTTTCTGATTGGTAAGCGTATAAAAATCACAGTTATAGCTTTCGAAGTTTATAGCACACTGATTATAGCGAACTACTAATAGAAACTCTCCTTGACGCGTCGCGTTGGTTGTATTTATAGGCGTGGGAAGATTTTTTAGATAATTCAGATTACATAACAATAATGAGCTATATTTAAATGTTTACATATATAGATATATTTTTGATTCTTATTGTCGAGAATCTTCTACAACTTTGGAGAATAGGCTGGAGTTTCGCAATACATATCTAACACTATAAGCTAGGCATTCTTTTAAATATAAACTTAATATAAACAACGTTGATATTAAAATAAATACATAACAACAAATTCGTTACACCTTCAATCCCACTGTTAGTTGGTAAGAGTAGCCCAAGAGTTGGCGGTGGGTGGTATTTACTAGCTTCCTTCCTTTTAGTCTACCACTGCTCTCGAGTAACATTGCACGAAATTCAAAACAAACAGATAATTACTAAATATATTTGTGTTTCACAATCCATTGTAAAAATAAAATATCGCAAATTTCAAAAGCATAAATATGATAAGAAGGGTTTTCTCTAGTGTGAATACAATAGTAAAAACGTATTTCTCTCTCTCTATATATATAAAGCACAAAAATCTGCTTGTCTGTCTGTTTGTCCGTTATCTAACTACTCCTTTGTCGCTGGGCCAATCTCAACCAAACATTGTGGAATGATAGTTTAGAACAAGGGGCATGTTTACAACTACTCCACCTCTCATTATTATTGCCGTTATTGAGCATTTATTATCTTTGACGTATGTTAACGTTAGCTACATTCATAGATGGCGCCACCTTCTTTCGCAAAAACAAAAAAAAAATAAAAACTTAATTTTATATAAAATAACATACACACAGTATGAGGGGAAAGGCACACAAACGTCTTATATATTTCAAAGTGCACTAGTACTCTCTGTGGAGGAATGCAATGAAACAAAATGGCTGCCACTATTACAGTAATTCATAAACTCAGCTGAAGTTTCTACTTCAACGGCCACCATAAGGTTGATATGAAGAGCCGTTTCTTGAGTTATACCAACTTCCTACTTTGACCCATGACTTTTCAACTTCGATATGTAAGAGACTTCTGTGGCCAATGACCCACAATTAATTAGTCACGTGAAACACCGTGGAAGGACATTAAGAACTGGATGCTGAAAGCCGGTAACAGTCAGTGTTTTTACCGCTACCTGACCATCATACAGTGTATACCATGTTTTAAGTATATACATATTGAGCTCTTATAGGTTATACAAAACGTTTGGTGAGGTAATAATGAACACTGTGATAATATGTTATGTTATAAATAAATTGTGTGAAGGTTAGGATTTTTATATTATTTATCTTAGCACCCACTCACACATTTTTTTAAAGTTCATAACCCAGACAAAGGACGGGCACCTCAGCTTGTACAAGATAAGGCTCCCTGTAGAAACTTTCTGTTAAGTTTTATTCGTAAACTCTAATGTGCATGAGTTATTTATCATATCTTTACATACATTTTACATTTTATTATTCATGTGTTAATATCTTTATAATGCTCTCAAAACAAAGTAAAGCTTACGTAATTATAGACAATGTTTTAATTAATGGTAGAAAATGTTAAGCAAGCGACCCTTGGTGGGACAGCGGTAATTATACATATTTACAAAACTAAAAGCTTGTGTTCGATTCATTTATATTGTTCTTCTAAGTTTATTCGAGAATAAATATCAATTAGATGCTAATATATAAATACCTTTAGTCATAAGTTCAAACTCCCATTCAATTTCACATATAAAGATGTTGCAAGTGGCTTATGAGAAATGTCAGACTTTTTATTTATCAAGTACCAAAACACTTGCGTGAAACAAACTGGCATAAGCCAATACAACTAGTCAGCTAATACAAGAATATAAGCTGTCATTTAAAATACTTAATGTAGCAAGTTTACCATTATTTTCCACTTAAACCTATAGATTTAGTTTTTATAACTTTCGCCTGTTAAGGATGAAATGTTTTCTGCATTGTCTTCCATAGTCATATTGGATTTAGCCGCGTTGGGCACATCAGATAAACCACGTGGACTTGCTCTAAAAACAAACACATATTTACAAACTTAGACAAAAACTTACACAATAGTGCATTTTACAACCCCCCCCCCTCCGGTGGGTTAGCGGGTTCAATAACCTTAGTGGGCAGAGCACAGATAGTTCTTTTTGTAGGTTTGGGCTTAACAACTAACAAACAAAATGAAAAAAAATAAAAACTGCAGGCTCTTAGCATGATCATTTCTTCGGTAAAATTAGACATATCATTTGTTTTAAATCGCAAGCTTCTGCATGACTGTCTTTCATTAACATGTGAGAAAAAACCTTTAGTTATTGTGAAATAAATGAGTCAAGTATAGTGGCTATTGTTTTTTTTTTCATGTAGATAGCTATTGTTTACACTAAAAAGTTGTCTGATAAACAACTATTAATTTAAAAAGAAAATAGATTTTGTGTCAAAGAATATTATAATTTTTTAATGCTAGGATGAATTACAATCTCACATCCCCACTTGTGACTCAGCAGAAAGTCTGAGGGCTTATAGCGCTAAAAATCGGGTTTCGATACTCGGTGTGGACGCAGCATAGATAGCCTATTGTGTAGTTTTGCGCTTAGTAACAAAACAAACAAACGAGACTTACAATTTAAGAAACTTTCTTAGCTGTTGACTCTGGTGGATTTTATGGCTTGCTTTGCTGTATATTAATAATGGATCAGTTGGGTGTTTAATCAGCTTAGATGTTAGTTGATATTATAGTTTGTCTTATTATGATACTGACTGTGTTTTAGGAGCTTAAAGAATTTTTGCATCTGAAGGACATAGTAACTTATGAAATTTGTAATATATTTTACGTTGGATGCTTTCGCAATAACCTTTATGGAGAAATTAAGTTACTTTTAAGTTATGAAGGGCAACTTGGTAACACTACTATAAATTGGTTAAAAGCGTAGTGTTTTAGGAAACAACGTATTTACACGTGCCCACGTTTTACGATGCTTCAACGTATTGTAGAACCCCATAATTTAATTTCTGTAGTGCACAATTGAATTTGTAAATTTTAAATAAAGCGAAAGATTTAACTATTGTAGTCCTTAGAAAGATTAAGTATTAATTCTTTGTAAAAGTCCTCACTAAAACCACCAAATATACTGACAGGAAGTAACATACATTCCCACAGATGGATTTGATGTAAAGCGCAAACAGGGCAACTACAGAGCGATTGCTAAAATGTAAAATTTCAAGTTTAACATTTTTACAGATACTTTTTTTAGCTTATTTGATATCTGTTCAAGCTTACGGTCACATAAAGCAGGAAGAAAACCAGATATTAACTGTTAGTTTATTTAATATCAGATCAAGCTTAAAGTCACATAATGCAGGAAGAAAAACAGATATTAACTGTTAGTTTATTTAATATCAGATCAAGCTTAAAGTCACATAATGCAGGAAAAAAAAACAGATATTAACTGTTAATTTATTTAATATCGGATCAAGCTTAAAGTCACATAATGCAGGAAAAGAGACAGATATTAACTGTTAGTTTATTTAATATCAGATCAAGCTTAAAGTCACATAATGCAGGAAGAAAACCAGATATTAACTGTTAGCTCCTTTGATATACGATAAAGTTTACAGTTCAGATAAAGCAGCATAATAAACAAATATTAATTTTTAACTTATTGAAAATCTGACCAAGCTTACTGTCACATACAACAAGCAAGATAAACAGATATTAATTAAAAAGTATTGCTATTTTATACTCATGGCTACAAATAGAAGTTACAAGGTACACCAGTTTCTAAAACTTATTAACTTTACACTATTACTCGCGAGCAAGTTTATCAATTTGATTTTAATTCGATACTTTAGACACATTGCTACTCATAAATTGCTGAAAAAAGTTCACTGAAGTAAAATTTTACGCGTATTTATGGGAAATTTCTGTTCCATTGAAAAATATATTGCTTTAATGACAGATTAAAATTTAGCAAGAGGGTGCAGCTGTGCTTAGAATTACTACGTCAGTTAAAATATAATTATATTTAACTAGCCTCTGAAATTCAATTTGTCTTTTTAAAAGTTTTTTCTCATTTTGGAATCACTTGAGGGAGTATCGCAAAAGTAACTGTTTTATAGGTCCTTTTAGGATTCATTGGGATATATCCGTTCAACATTGCATTCTTCTGTAAATATTAACATTTTTGGAATGGACACTCAACACACACTCTTTTCGAGGTGATATAATTAAACATATATTTGATTAAAAACACGCTTTATACATAAAAGGGAAATACTTATTTTGCGTCAATATTTATTTCTCTATTAGTAGTTTAGTTCTCTTTACAGCAAGTTATTTGTATTTCCTGCTTTGGAGAATAAAAATAGCAAATGTTTTAAGTGGTATAATTATTTATTTCAGAACTTTTGTAGAAAGCTCCACAAATTGCTACTTGATGGACTAGAAGAAGGTAGGTAGACACAAAACCCACTGTTAGTTCTTGGGTTACTCTTGTGTGACATTGAGGAGCACATTTCTGCGGTAACGGACCATGTGCCACGGATCTTTCGATTACACTGGACAACAACAAAAAACTATATTGGAGAAAACTCAAGTGATTCGGAGTACTTTAATAGTGCTGATTTCAAAAATGTAGTCAGAATTTATCAATCGCTTCTAGATTTTGAGTTATTATAATATCTCAATATTTTATCAGCACTATGTGAAATACTATGAAATCAACTCAGTGCAATAGATTCATGCATCACCACCCACTGACAACTCTTGGGCTACTCTTTTACCAAAGAATAGTGGGATTTAATGTCACATTATAAGGCTCCCTCAGATGAAAGGGTGAGCATGTTTGGTTGAACAGGGATTCGAACCCACGACTCTCGGATTGCGAGTCAAGCACCATAACCACCTCGCCATGTCAGCCCTATTTTCATGAAGGTAAAGCATCACACACAAGATAAAGGTTGCTTACTACCAATATTTTAGGTGTAAAATTGGTGACCATGAAAAACATTGTGATCCACATTTGTGTTGTACAGTTTGCATATCTAGCTTGACACAGTGGCTCAATAAGAAGAGAGCAAGTATGCCATTTGCAGTTCCCATGATATGGCATGAGTCATAAGATCATCTAACTTACTGTTATTTTTACATGACTAATATTTCTGGATACTCAGGCAAAACTAAACAATATACTGTATACCCAGATATTGCATCTGCAATGAACTAAGTACCTCATGGGTATTGTCTTCCAGTGCCACATCAATCAGCGAATTGGGAAACAGGAGATTTATCCTTCGAAAAAGACAATGAATCCTAGCAATTCTAGTCCTGTGGCCCTTCGATATAAACTGCCTCATCTGTTCACAGAAGAAAAATTAAATGATCTGACTCGTGACTTATTTATATCAAAGCAACATGGGGAACTTCTTTGCTCCAATTTACAGCAATGGGATTTATTAGCTTCTGTAACAAGAGTTTCAGTTTACCAAAATTGTCATTAAAGTTTTGCTTTTCACTACAGCGTGCAGCATAATTTGTGTTTCTCTACAAATGTTGATGCATTAATGGAAGAATTTGGTACTGAACATCATCTTAAAGAATGAAGACTTTTTATCGACTCATCTAAAGTAAGTCTGAAAGCTATACTTTTGCACAATGATAACAGTAAGACATCGATTCCTGTTGCTCATGCTGTGAATATGAAAGAAACTTATAAAAGTAAGCAGATTATACTTGAGGCCAGTGATGAGCGCCATAGGTGGAACATATGTAGTGGTCTAGAAGTTATTGCACTCCTGCTAGGCCTGCAGAGTAGGTATACCAAATGATATTGCTTTTTGTTTCTCTGGAAATGGCTAGTGAAAGAGAATTACATACCAGGGAAACAGAATATCGAGTATCAAACTTTAGTGAGGCCTCAAAATGTGTTTCTGACACCACTTCATATTAAGCTGGGACTCATAAATCCTTTTATAAAAGGATTGAACAAAGATAGTAATGAGAGACAATGATTTTCAAACAATACTCAGTCAGAAAGGACTTGCTGCCTGGAAATCATTCAAACTGGGTTGTCAAAAATTTCATAGTAAATCACAGATATGAAAATTATGCTGTGATGATTGATGATATGCTGGAGAATCGCAGGAAAATGGTGTCTAGGATTTCACTAAAGATGCAGTTCTTACACTCCCATTTAGACTTCTTTCCATATACTCTAGGTGCAGTGAGAGCTTCCGCCAAGATACTTCTACAATGGAACAGCAATATCAAGGACAATGGAATCCTGCGATGATGGGAGATTACTGTTAGTTCTCACAGCGTGAAACTGAGAACATACACAAAAGGTGAAACAAGTCAAGCAGATATTTTGCAAAAAAAAAAAATAATACCACGAGAAAATCTGAGCACAAACTAACTGTATTTTCAGTATATAATCTTATACTCATAGCTTTTTAAAACTCGTATTGCTATTATATATTATTTTTGAACATTCTTAAACGCAATTTTCAATGTGTAAATAAAGTTATTAAAGAAAAAGTTATTTCACGATATAAAATAATATTTTGAATATATATGTAATAACTCCAAAACTAGAGGTGATCAGTAACTTTAAACATGATGTTTATTTTGTTTGTAATTAAGTACAAAGCTACACAATGGGCTATCTGTGCTCTGCCCACCACAGGTATCAAAACCCGGATTCTAGCGCTGTAAGTCAACAGACATACCGCTGTGATTTTTAGAAACAGCATTTCAAATTACTTAGTAACAGTTGCATTTTTACTAGTAGCAGAAAAAAAGTTTTTGTTGCATGGTGTTAGCAGTTATAGCAAGCAAACCATTAAGCCATGCTTGGTATAGCGATGTAATAAAAGCTGATTTGTGAAATCGAGAGCCACTAAAAATTAAACTTTAATTTAATTTAAAATCAATGCTTGTCATATGAAATATAATATTGAATAAAAAATATTTATACTTATTAATAACACGTTATGTATTAGATATACTTAAAATATGAGGTTCGATGTTTTAGATCAAAGATACAACTTTCTTTAGTGACTTGATTTGCTGGGTCACGAAATCATAAATCGAATGTTGAACTAGGAGTTTTGTTTGTTTGTTAAAGAGCCTTGGAAATTGAGCTTAATGTTTATGCACATTCTCCTTGTCATGTCGTGGTAATATCCTTTAGTTAGCTATTCTGCCTCTAAAATAACGTTAATCACATATCAATATGTTATCATGTTAGATCAATAGAAGATGTTGTATTCTGTATAGTTACTGCACTATGCCTAAAAGGCAATTCCTTAACTATAGAGACAAAATTGTCTATGCCTTAAAGGAGTGGACACAAAATTCTTAAACGTGATTTTTCGGAATACCTTTGTAAAGCAAACATCTTCACCAAAGCATTTTCAGATCCCAGATATAAGTTTAGAGAACCAATAAGAATTCAGCAAAAACACAACAAAAGACGTATTAATAGTAATTTACAAACAACAGAGAGAGTTGAAATTAACTACAACCAAGAATACACAATTTAATAGTTATGTGTGAGTAATCGAAATATTATATGACAATTTTTGTAGGTGTTAATAAAATAAAAAAATAACGAA
Source organism: Limulus polyphemus (assembly GCF_000517525.1). NCBI lineage: Eukaryota > Metazoa > Arthropoda > Merostomata > Xiphosura > Limulidae > Limulus > Limulus polyphemus. The sequence goes on along the minus strand of NW_013665945.1, from coordinate 670,982 downwards.
AAAAGAGTTGACCATATATTAACGAGAAGTAAGGAGACAGAGTTTGACAGGTGTTAGTAAAATATAAAGACATAAGAAACAAACCAGAAATAACCATAGACTACTAGCCTGTGAGAAAAAAAACTGTAACAAAGCGGAAATAGTTGAGATCCGGGCGTTCAATGTATAGAGTTAATTTAGTTAATAAGGGTCTTTCATCAAAATCCCCGACTAAAATCTTCAAATTACATCTGATAGTCATACCATCACAGTTCTGTAGATAATGCTTGTAAATGTTCCGAGAACTCACTACAATGGCTACACTTGAAGAATAATTATTATTTTTCTTGGCATTAATCTCATACTATATTGCAGGTCCTTCTGTACTCGTACGTTTTCCTATAAGAGTAAGGTTTCCTTTTAAATGTAAGATCAGTAGCAGATTATATTAGAAAATGATATAACAGTATTATTTTATATGCATGACTTCTTTTATCTCTATATTTTTCCTCGTGTGTGGTTCATATCCCATTATTTTGACGTTATTTCAATTCATTGTATGGTCTTCTTCTGTGGTATGATTAGCTATTGCGGATAAATCAGTATTACGACTTCTGTATGTGTATTATGCTCCTAAATTTTGTCTTTTATTGGTATTTTTAATTTATTGAAGTCCATATTTACAAGGGATGTTGTAACTGGCGTTTTGTTCGGTATTTAGGTGGTTTGGTGAGTATTAACCGTGATCGTATTGTGTTATGGCTTCTGAATAATGTTCTAAACTTATGTTGTATACATATCTTTTGTATTTGTTTCAGAGAGATGTAAGGGAATGGTTATGTCTGTAATTTTCTTCCTGTTTATTATTGGTGTTTATTTTCTTCATCAAATGTTCCGGGTATCCATTGTTTAGGAATGTTGTAGTGATGTGTTTTCTTCCTTATTCTTAGTAACTTTGTTATTACAAATCTTGTTCGTTTTAGAAACCAGACAGTCTATAACGCCCGTTTTTACTCTGTTGGGCGGTTTGATTTATAGTATAGATATTTAACCGTATGTTATGTGTTTTCGTGACAATTAAGCATTTGTTATATTTTTCTATTTCTATCATGAGTTGTAGCACAGGTTGTCTGTTCATTGTTTCATGAACTATGAAATCTTGTTCGTACAGGCTAATAACCATGACAACAACTGATATCCGATCGCCACAACCTTACCGTATATACTTAAGATATCGTATATTAGTGGCCCCAATGAAGGTAATACAGTATACTTATATTAAAAAAGTACCATTAATTATTTTCAGCTAGCAGCCAAATATATGATAAAATCGGTTGGCTTTTTCCTGTATACGGAGTGATCTTAAAGAAAGTTTCGCAATTCGGCACTTTACATCTCACAAACAGTATGATATAGGAAGATGAAACTGCACAGGGACGTTAAGGATTCATCCGTACGCAAACGTTACAGTTGTCAAATAATGTCACCAGAAGCGCCACTATGACCCAATGTCTGATCAGTCAGAACAACTGTTTAAGATGTTCTTCTGCAGAACCTGAAATGCACTACATTAAGTGTGATATTCTCTTTTGCTATGCTGGACAGTTGAGGTCTGGAATTTTTCTAGGTTTACCATAGTATACTCGTGACTTCAAGTACTCCCCCCCTTCCCAACAACAGCCAATATTAGTTCCGGTGAACGAAGTGGCAATTCACAAGAAAAGTGACGTTTCTGTACTGAAAGTCCTCCTACAAGACGTATTTCATCTGGTTACCAGGATGTGTAAAAGCAGCATCCTACACGAAAATCGTAGTTTCTATCACATTTTGCTGATGCAGCATGGGAACCATATTGATTATGAGTATTGCGTGGTATCGTACAACACTGACTGTGTAGGTTTCTAGACCATGAACTGATAGTTCTTCAAAAAAAAGTAAGTTCAAATAAGAAAGTCAATTGTGAAACCACGCCACACTGTCACTTTAGCATCATGGAAATGTGTAATAAATGTTACATATGGTTTATATTTCGACCAGATAATAAAGTTGCATGTGTTGACATTTCCAGAAAGGGTAAAGTGTGCTTCATCAGTTTATAAAATATTGGCAAACCATTGTTCATCGACTTCCAATCTTGCCAAGAACTGCCAAATATACATGTCGGTCTGGCTAAATCTGCTTTCTTACTGCTTGAACATGATGCAGCTTGTGAGAAAACATTCGTAAAGTTGACTGAAGAGCCTCAAAAACAGTTCAAATTGGCAAATCTAGACACCGGGCGACGCAACGTGGATTGCTGCACCCATGTGCACTTGTGCTGGCTTGTTCTGGTACAGCATGGCTGACCTCAACAATAATTTCAGTAGGTTTCGATGGTCGCCCTGTACGTGGCTTATCATAAGAGCAACTTCTCTTCTCAAATTTTTTTATAATCTTGCACGCAGCAACAATGGAACAAGATCCTCTGCAGATGTTGTGTAATGCACATCATTCCCCGAGAGCTACCTCAGCATTGCATCTTTTGGTATAATAACATTTCACTAGTTCACCTCTCTGCACACTTGTCAGTTGCACGTTGGTTGAATGTACTGCACTGCTATCGACAGGCCCATTCATAACCATGGGAAATATGACAAATAAACTACAGTGGTGCCTATGACGGCATGGATGGGAAATACAAAAGAAAATAGTTGTAAACTGTTTATTACTGTAACATAAATGTGGTAATGGAGTAAGATGGATACAGGGCCGAAAGGCCTTGGTTAGAGACGTAATATTGTTGAACACCATTCGCACTTTCAGTTTTGGGCGCGTTATAAAAGTGATAGTTATTTCAAAGTGCCTGACAAAATTCTTGTAGTAGAGAGGGTTTCTTGTTATCTGCCTTTCTTCTGGTCAATAGTTTATACTTAGGAACGGCTATATCTAAATTCTATAGGAGTCTCTGACCTAGCAATTCAGCCCAAGTGTGTAGAAGGTGCTGTTCAGCTTCAAATTCCTTATTACACACGTGCAATAAAATTTCTTTCGGCATGGAGAAATGATCACTAATGAGTAAAAGTCACCAATAAAACGGCACATATTATACGTCTTTTATTTAAGTTAATACACATATATCTCTATGCATTTTAATTTGTTACTATCATTTTTTTATTTATTATTAAAAACACGATTTTTAGTGTCGTAAACCTGCAGACTTTCCACTGAGCTACTAAGTGACTTTTCGGTATTTGTTCTTTCGGAGCTATTCTTCATGGTATTTTTTTATCGTCACTTTTATTACGCCTCTTCAGCATTATTACGTCTTTTGTGTGTTATGTCACTCTGCATTATTTCGCCTCTACAGTGTTATGCTACTCGGAGTTATTACGCCTCTTCAGTGTTATGCAGCTCTGTGTTATTACGTGTGTGTTATACTACTGGGTGTTGTCACGTCTATTCTGTGTTATGCCACTTTGTGTTATTACGTCTTTTCTATGTTATGCCACTTGGTGTTATTACGTCTTTTGTGTTATACTACTTGGTGTTATTATATCTTACATTTTATGCTAGTCGGTGTTATTACGTCTTTTGCGTGTTATGCTATTTGGTGTTATTATATCTTAAATGTTATGCTACTCGGTGTTATTATATCTTAAATGTTATGCTACTCGGTGTAATTACACCTCACCTAGAAAGTTATTAAATCTTGTTTCACATTTTAATTCCACGAAAATTATATCTTTAGGAAAGTTTAGAAGTTTTATGACTTACAAGATTACAAAAACATTATCTTCAAAAAAATTTTAGAATGTACTTAATTATTTAAAAAACAAACTATATCCAACAGTGTAGAAATAAAATGTTCCTGCTCTCTGATAGAAAAAGTACCTAAATAAGCTCAAAAACAATTTCCAAACATTGGAATTAGTCACAAATACAACTTATATACAACTGTAGTTAAACTGTTGAATAATTATTTGGAAAAAAAAATGATGTTTTCATTCAACTACGCAACTGCAATAAACCATGATATTTTCAAAATGGTTTGTTAAGCCTTTTTTTGAGATCAAATGACGCTATTACAAAAATTACATGAAAAAAATACTTTGATACTTGTTTGCCAAATTCATTGTTTATAGAAACATTTTGAAGATCTTATTGTGTCTCCTAATAACATTAATTTACGTAATACAAAAAAGTTTAAGTTCAGCGTTAACTTTTTTTCACCACTATAACATTGAATTTATATTGGCCTCTTATCAGCAACGTCACCAGGGAGGGAGGTCTTGGTTGCCTGGATTCCTCATCCCCAATTTTTGTTTTCATTTTTCTATTTGACAATGGTATAAAGTATATTTTCAAATAATGATCTCTTCATTTTAACGTTTCGCCATCAAGATTCCATTAAAATGCAATTTTAGAAGTTAATCTTTCTTTGAAGAAACCTAGAGGTGGTGAAATTTCTTCTGATTTCTTGTACTATTTCTTTCCATGTGCCCTCTGAAGTCTCGACTTGCTCGCAAGCGTTACTGCTTATTAACCACAGTACGAATATTGATTTAATGATGTGAAACCATACAAATCGATCGGAATGATTTATTCCAAATAGAATCTTTAGCTCGCGAAAAAGTTAAGTGTGATATAAAAGAACCTATGATAAAACCAAATACTTAGAATTACAGATAAATGTTGCAATTAGAGGCATTTTTGAATTTTTCTATTGGATACAAACTTTAAGTTTAATCATAATGACTAGAAAGCGAGGACTTATATAACGTTACTTGGCGCCAATATTTTGGTGCAAAAAAAACAACAAACTATTGATTTAACCCTTCCTTGTTTGTTTTTTAAATTCATCACAAAGGTACACAATTGCTATCAGTGCACTGCCCACGACAGGTGTCGAAACCCGGTTTCTAGCATTGTAAGTCCGCAGACATATCGCTGTGCCACTAGGGGGCTAATCCTTCCATTTTTGAAAGTCAAAAAAGAAGATCTATTTTCCGAAAGTCCTTAGATTATTGAGTTTTTTTACATTGATTTTCCCCTCAGTAGCACAGCGGTATGTCTGTGGACTTATAACACTAGAAACTGGGTTTCGATATCCGTGGTGGGTAGAGCACAGATAGCCCTTTGTGTAGCCTTAACTACAAACAAACAAACAAAGAAAATACATTGATTTATAGTTTCTTTTCAGGTGCATTGTGCTACTATATTAAGAGTAAAAAACACAAGGGCACAAGGAAAGGTAAATCTATATTATTAGTTACAGCCGACTAGTTTCGGTAACACAGTTACCATCATCATTGATTTATATACTCTTTTATCGTGTTTTCAAACAATGGCACAATGAAAGGTAAATCTATATTATTAGGAACAGCCAATTAGTTTCGGTAACACAGTTACCATCATCATTGATTTATATACTCTTTTATCGTGTTTTCAAACAATGGCACAATGAAAGGTAAATCTATATTATTAGGAACAGCCAACTAGTTTCGGTAACAGTTATCATCATCCTTGATTTATATACTCTTTTATCGTATTAAAAAAAACGTGAATTTTTGTAATAGTTAAATATAAATTCGTCTGTGGATATTAAGGAAGTGGAAAAAAAGGATTTTCTTTTTTAATGAATGATTAATTTACGTTTGTTTGTTTTAAGGGCAAAGACTTCAAAGTTACCGCTGAACCATCGAGGTGATTAATTTTACGAAGCAGTAAAAGTTATGAATCATTTGAATCAGCACTGGCTAGTTGGTCGTCAGACATTAGAAAATAAGAAAGAAAAAAATACAGGTTGGAAGAATATCTGGTTACATTTAAAACAATTTCTATAAACGTTACAATTGTAATTTTTCGAATAAAAATCATCTCGATTAGTATTTACAAACTTCAAAGAAGAAACATCCAAGTATTAAGTTTCACAGTGGAAGGTGATTCAAAATAACGTTTTTATTGTCTTTTAGGAACACATTTAACAATACAGTATTACAACGAATGTTTATGACCTAACAAATTCTGTATCTTTTTGTTGATTCTGTATGGATCACTCGTGTTGAAGAATCGAACCTTTAGAATGGTGAACATGTATTCTTGAAGTTTATAATGTTTATAAAGTTTGGTGCTTCTTTCACTGTGATAATCGTAGTTTGTAAACACTTGAGTAAAGCTGCCACTGCTCATATTATATAAAAAATCATTCCTAATGTTGAAAATCATTCCTAGTGTTGAAAAAAAAAAGAGTCCCCCCCTCCTCCACAGTGGCTCAGCAATAAGTCTGAGAGTTCACGCCGTTAAAAACTGAGTTTCGATACTCGTGGAGGGCACAGCAGAGATAGCCCATTATGTAGCTTTGCGCTTAACAACAAACAAACAAATAGTTGAAAGAGTTACTTAATTTCAAAAACAAATTATATTCATGAAAGCGAGTTAGGTATGTTTAAAAATTTGTAAGATATTTTTTTTTACAAGGAAATAATTCCTGAGAGTAAGTTTCCATTTAAAGTTTTTCAAGTATTTCTTATCTTTGTTGTTCAATAAACTATTAAGGAACTACAACTAAATAAAAAAAATGGACATCAATACAGACGGAAATAAATCAAGTATATGTAAAGAGATGCTGTTAGGGTACTGCAGTAAGAGAATATGAATATTTTGATATCGTGAATACAGATGAGGGTAAAATATAAGCATGATTTAAGATGGTATTGTGATTGGTAATTAAACATTTACCCTCAATCAACATAATTCCGCCAAATCTTTTACCGGCAATCGGTTATCTCGCTTTGTTGTATTGAAGATAAATTATTTTGAAGATTGCAAAGAAAAATAATGTAGCTTCGTATTAGTAAACGCAGTCGAATATCAGAGTGAGAAGAATGAGAGTTCCAGTGACCGCAAGTGAAATATTAATGATATAGCAATAAAAGTTTGGTAGTTAAAACGAATATTTCATTATAAAAAACTATAGGATAAAACGAGTTATCAGTATTAATTAATAAATTAGTTTCACATCGATTTTTTTAAACGAACCACGCTTGAAATTATACGATTATGAAACTGCTTTCAGGACTAATAAAGTGGTAACTTTTATTTTTTTACTGGATAAAGTAAGGCAATTTCAGACTCGATGTAGGCTAAATTGTTTTCTCGACTATTAAGTGCTTTTTACAGAACTTTACTTTCCGGGTTTTGATGGGAAGCTTTGAACATGTACAATTTACGCTAACATTGGAAAATAACTGTTATTAGTCCCTCGCCAAAAAACTCCTCGGGGATACACTTTGTTCTTTGTGGATTTTTAGTTTCATTATAATTTTTTATAAATTTTAAAATTAAATATTTTCTTAGACTGGAAGTATGAAAGCTTGCAGTTTTATAGCGTAAAAATTTTAATTAGTTGTACGCGCTTATAAAAAGGAAACCACTACTTCTTTATTTAATGTTTTCATTTCATAAAAAAAAATTATTATTCATTAGCTAATAAATATAATTTACATCTTTTGCGATAATGTTTAAAACATCGATCTTTGAGCAATCAGTTAATTACGAAAGGCATTTTTGAAGATATATTCATGGAATAATAATATTCTTATAGCTTCTGAATGGAAATATTGATCCTGTTGCACTGTCCACAAAAGGAGTAAGTATCCTGTCTCATGTCGAAACATCGTGCCTAATAAATATTCAACTGAAAGAGTGTGAATATCGTGATGCAGCGGGAAGCTTTCATGTCGTTTTCACGAAACAAAAACATAAACTAATACTGTTGACAAAAAAAAAATGTGTTTCTATAAGAATTTTTTCTAGAGTGAAATTATTAAACTTTAAACGAACGTGGGAAACCGGGGGTGAATAAATGTAACTAAGGAAATGGTTAAATTGTTTGTCGTCACAATCCTTGCATCTTCTCCAAAATCAATGGAGGATTGCAGTGAATGTACAACTAAATAGATTTTTTTTACACGCTCGCATACACAAATGACGTGTTGATTTAATCACCGTTTTCTTGTTCGATGACACTCTGTAGTCACTGAAGATGGGTGAAATACTAGATTCACTACGCTAAGAAGGTGAGATTCACCTCTATAGAAAAAGTCAGTGTAGAATGTGGGGGATAAGGAAAATCGTTTGCCAAATCGGTAAAATAGAAGCCCTACCGAATCCCATCGATTTACCAACTATTTTACTTCAATTTAAGTACTAAAATTCGAAAGCAAAGAAATCTGGAATGTCAGTTAATGTAGTATTTAACAATCACACTACTTTCACAATATAATCTTGGTGTTTAATATTATAATTATTGAGTCAACATCAATTCTGTTACTGTCTTGCAATTTGCATGCCGCCGCAGCGCAAAGTTTTCTACCAGTCGCCATAGCAATGTCACCAAACTGCTGATTCACTCCTGTCAACAGCCCGGCATGGCCAGGTGGTTAAGGCACTCGACTCGCAATCTGAGGGTCGCGGGTTCGAATCCCCGTCACACCAAACATGCTCGCCCTTTCAGCCGTGGGGGCGTTAAAATGTGACGGTCAATCCCACTATTCGTTGGTAAAAGAGTAGCCCAAGAGTTGGCGGTGGGTGGTGTTGACTAGCTGCCTTCCCTCTAGTCTTACACTGCTAAATTAGGGACGGCTAGTGCAGATAGCCCTCGTGTAGCTTTGCGCGAAATTAAAAACAAACATCACTCCTGTCAACAATGGAAATACTCTCGGTCTCACCAGTTTCTTTACAACGGCGAATAAAACAAAACACTCAAACTGAACTACGCCATCTGGCGGCAGTGGCTAATATCCGCTTAAAAAAACAAATAAGAGACAGTTTTTATTAATTATCGATTCTTAACAATTGCTTGAAGATTTGATTTACGAAAATATTATACAAGTTTATTTTGAAACAGATCTTAAGGTTTTTATTTAATATTTCTAACAATGTTATGACTTTTTTGAAGACGAATCACCTATTTTATGTTGTATTTTTAACTAGCACCAGATGAGCCTATTATTTCATACTTCTGTGTCCCAGTGTTATCCAACAAAACGCGAGTTGGTAAAAATTTAGTGAAATTGACTTAAGTCACAAAGTTTTACGCTATTTTATAGATGCACGGTTGATAAGGTTTATTTTTAGATTAAGCTACTCACTAGCCGTAAGCCTTAAACAAAACCAAATTCTCTTATGATCCTATAATAAGTAAAAAGTTCTCATAGTCCGGTTTAATTTGTATCATCCTAAACTTAACATCGTTTGCATATTCTATTAAACGTGTGGGGAATTTTTCCTGATCTGTATGAGAGGAGTTAGAATGGTCATCATAATGATTTTAGTCAAGTGACGTCTGGCGTCCTGAAACAATATAATTATTTCATAACTTTGGAAATTTATGTATTTTGGTTATTATTACCGTTTTACATCATCGATATAAATCATATTTCTATAATGACATTTCGATATTTAACTAAGTAAATTCAAATGTATATTAAACAACCTTTAAAAAGGTTTGTTTGTTTGTAATTAAGCACAAAGATCCACAACTGGCTATCTGTGCTCTGCCCATCACGGTATCGAAATCCGGAATTGTCGTTATAAGTCCGCAGACATACCGCTGTGCCACTGGGGAGGCCCGTTAAAAAGATACTGATTTTAGACTTTTAGCCAGTTATTTATTTTACTTTTTGAACGTTTTAAATATCGTATTTTAGATACTTAAAGCTAATGTTTTTAGATATAAAGGACTTTTATAAAATTGTATAAATAGTTGTCTCTGGTATTACTTTTATAAATGTCAAAGTTTAAAAATATTGTATAAAACTGAGAAGCAGTCGTTTGATGCGATATTCGAAATCGAATAAAATAGAAAAGTTAAAAATTATTATACGTCGAGAATTTTCTGAAAAATCTCCATGTATTATAACATATTAAAGTGTCGTATACTTAAATTATAATAACGGCTGTATTCAATTTATAAAAATGTTTTTCTTGATATCTTTATTGGGACGTTTTTGATCCATAAGATGTGAGTTAGCGCCCTCTCCTGAGTTGAAAGATAAGAAGAGCATAGTCCATTTGTCATCATCACAGGCTCTTCACGTAAAAGAACTTTTGGCAAATTATGCTGACGTCTTTTCGAAAGGAGATCATGACCTCGGCTGCAGAAACCTGGTAGAGCACAGAATAGACACAGGCAATCACTGTCCAATAAAGATCCCTCCAAGGAGAGTAGCTCCGGCAAAGCGACAAGAGATAGAGAAGGTCATGGATAGTCTAATCAAGGAAGGGATGGTTGAAAAATCAGATAGTCCCTGGTCAGCTCCCGTTGTATTAGTACAGAAGAAGGATGGGACCCAACGTTGCTGTGTGGACTTCAGGG
>NW_013665945.1:651645-659659 GCF_000517525.1 Limulus polyphemus | reverse complement strand
TATATATAAGACGGTCACAAAGTGACGGGAACAGTGTGTGTGTGTGTAATTGAACTGAGTATTGGTGAAGTCGAGCACGTGAGACGTTCGTTGAGAATTATAGCGTTTGTTATAGAGTGACTGTTGAGATTAAGTGTATCGCAAAGTTGTATTCAGAGAGAATAAACCAGTTTTATTTAAAAAAGGACTTGTGTCGCTAAAGTTTCGTCGGAACGAATTTACGGAAAATTAACTAACGAACTGAGACGTAACACCAACATATGACAGGAAGTAATTATTCATTTTTCCTTCTGAAAATTATATGGTGTTTGACATGAACGAGTTTTGGAGAAGGAGTTGTACACAAAATGTTGAAACCTTCACCGAATAGTAGGCGCATTCCAAAATTCAACGATACTAATTAGTGATGGAACTACTATGACGTTCAATTGGTTCATGGCTGACTGCTAGTCTGGAAAGCTCCTTTGAAGTGTTTTCAGGAGAATTCTAATGATCATAACGTTGGGAGGTTATTGCAATAAAATAAAATCAGTTTAAAAACACAATAGTACAATTTTATTTTATTTAGTGACGTCTCGCACAACTACTCCTCGTTAGGCTTAATTTAATTTTCATATTAATCCTGAGGAAGATGAGTTGCTCGAAACGTTGCAAAGTGAAAGAAATTAGTTTCTATTTAATTGTTGTGTTTTTACAGCGATTTATTTCAAAAATAAAAAATCGTGAATCCACATTTAAACTGTAAATCGCCTATCCCGAGTGTCACGTCCTGCATAGAAGCTGTCATTTTACATTTTTCACTCTCAAAGTTCCTTAGAGTTGTTGAGCGTGCTGATGCAACACCGGAAGTCAACGATCAAAAATGTTGATATTAGGAACATGTTGCTTCAACTCTGAATTTTGGAATGCGCCCAAAGACACGGATTTGGAGATTACTAGTTTGTGATTATCATTAATCAATACAAAAGACATACACAGCAGTCGCTACGTTCAATTAGCATCTGTTAATCACACCTTGTAACAACTATTACGAAATACTATTTCTCACCAAACAAACGCCCCCTGAAGCTTGTTTCAATCTGACCTGAGTAAAGACCTTCAATGTTTACTTTTAACAAGTATATACCTGAAGATTTAAGGTTTATGAAACGTTTCTTCAGGCCATAATGTTGGCTACCTTAGTCGAATACAGTACTTTGGAACTTACTTCTGACAAGTAATGCCATCTGAGCAGTGCAGATGATACTTCTTTCATCAGTTAAACTATGAGTTATGAAAACAACACAATGATTGCAGTTTTACATTTACTAAAGAGTCATCACATTGTAGTTCCATATTCTTTTCAAAGGAGACTGATATGTATGCATATCGTAAACCAAACCTCTCTATAACTACGTGGGTATATATCTATTCATACCATTTCTCAAAATGTTAGTAAATGCTTTTGATTTGATTACAAGTCCTAGACGAAAAGGATGGCTGTGCTCAACTTTTAACTTCTTAATCCCACCCTTAAGTAGGTCACACATGGTCATGACTCATCCAGATGTGTCTTTCTTCCCATATGGTTGTAATGTTTGTTAAGGGTTTGATTAGTTTTGGCGACTGGTTGTGAATACAGAAATACTGGGAACCCAGGTCTCCCTTTTTGTTAATATAACTAATTGGACTACGTAGATAACGTGACATTATTGGAAGTTATGGTAAACTTAGGACTGATTATAATCCAAAGAGAAATCAATTTTTTTTCAGAGTAGAGAGTTTTTTTGATCACATATTTGTTGCAGCCACCAAAAAAAGTAGAGAACTTCTGCGATCATGTCTGTTGTAGCCACCAAAGTAAGTAGAGGGTTTCTATGATCACGTCTGTTGTAGCCACCACAGAAAGTAGAGGGATTTTATGGTCACATGTCTGTTGTAGCCACCACAGAAAATAGAAAGCTTCTGTGATCACGTCTACTCGTTGCTTAATAAATGCTGTTTCTTTGTGAAAAGTTTTTGTATATTATTTATTCTATGATTCGTTGAGTCAAATGTACTTTCGCCTGTGTTCGCGTTCCACAAGCTTTTCATTATTGTGATCTTGTAACTTGTCTATGGCTTTAACTATGCGTTATTTAAAATAACACAGTATCACCACACCTGCAGTCTTATATTTATCAAATTATCAACAAACAAAGTTTTATATTCATTAAAGTATCAACACAAGGATTGAGCGTGCGACTTAAAAGAATGAAATCAAAGCTGGCGGCCAAACTGGTAGCTACACTTTTAACATTGATAATAATTTAACATCAAATATTTATTGATTAATTAGCCAGGCCGCGTTTTTTGTTCAACTTGGGGCATTATAGTGGGTAAAATAAAATACGCAGCCTAGCTAACTAATGAATGAACATTTGATGTAAAATTCTTATCAATCCTATAAGTATAACTATGAGTTTGGCCTCACCTTTTTTCCACACCAACAAACCACAGTAAGTCAGAAAAAGATACTTAAAATATATGGTAATAATTCTTTCCTCTTTAAAACTTTTAATAACTTCCTTTACAGTAGTGCCATGGAATCTATATTAACAGTTTCTTGTCATCACCCGCATGCAATTGGTACAACCTATCAAGCATCATTATTTACGCTAATTGCTTAAGCTAATATCACGTGACACTACACATTCTTTAACTAGGAGGATTTCATAAAATTTATCAAATTTGTGCTGAAAATTTGGCAATGAATAATAACCATCCAACCCGTATGATTCTTTTGAAAACTTGAGCTAGAAATTGCTAATCTAGTTTGTTTGACCTAACCAATACTTATGTATCTGCATGACCTTTAACCTTATAGTTGTGCTGCTCTAAATCAACCATCTTTAGTGACAAAAAACTAAAAAAGGTCCACTTTTCTTCTGAGGTGAAGCTGTAGCAAGAATTTTAAACCGATAGCTCACGTTAATTTTTGCGTAGGTGTACGCAAATACTTTGGTCAAATTTGAGCGAGTTTTGTTGAATAACTTTGCACATGTGGCTTAGAGTTAGATCAAATTTAACAACTAATTGTGGGTTGTAAAAATCTATCAGTGTAGCAAATTTGAAAAAAAAAATCCACAAAAGCTTGTTTGTTTGTTTGTAATTAAACACAAAGCTACACAATGGGCTATCTGTGCTCTGCCCATCACGGTATTGAAACCAAATTCTAGCGTCGTAAGTACGCAGACATACCGCTGTGCCACTGGGGGGGGGGGCTAAAAGATAAGTATATTTTTCTGTCAAATACAGTTTCTGTACTTTTGGTGCGAAGAAAAAAAAAAGAAAATCTTCAATTAAAATTGGAGATTTTATATTTTATGTATTTCTTATTGGATTGTTTTGCAGTTTGGTATGTGAAGTAAGGATCCTGTGGAGCACATACACTGAAAATATGTGTCAGTTTGGATTACCATAGTTCGAGCTACAGAAAGTGAAATATCGCTAAACTATCACTCTCGTTAATAACACACAGTGTGTCCTGCAAGTTGTCTTGATACCAACACGCATTCAGTTCTATACTTATATAGCATCAACACTCCTACAGTTCTATATTCATTAAAGTATCAACACTCCTGCAGTTCTATATTCATTAAAGTATCAACACTCCTGCAGTTCTATATTCATTAAAGTATCAACACTCCTGCAGTTCTATATTCATTAAAGTATCAACACTCCTGCAGTTCTATATTCATTAAAGTATCAACACTCCAGCAATTCTATGTTCATTAAAGTATCAACACTCCTGCAGTTCTATATTCATTAAAGTATCAACACTCCAGCAGTTCTATATTCATTAAAGTATCAACACTCCTGCAGTTCTATATTCATTAAAGTATCAACACTCCAGCAGTTCTATATTTATGTCTCCACAGAGAGACATATTATTTTGTATTGTTTCTTTCTGACGAAATTTTAGCCTTAAAAAAATTGTCACTAAATAAAAACATCCATGTTACATTCTCTGATAAAAGCAATGACATTGTTATTCGGAACAAAAATGACTACCTTAATAAAATGCATGATATTCGGGACGATTCTACAAAATGTAAAACCTTAAACAATGACCCTTTATCTCTTAGCATCCAACGCGAGGAAAAAATCCAAAGGTATTTATGTGAACTAAAGAACAAAAGTATTATATCTGAAAATGTTACTTCTTCGCTGTATCCCACTGGCTCCCGTCCTGGTATGATATATGGCCTTCCCAAAATTCATAAAGCAGGTTCCCCCGTCTGACACATTCTTTCCACTATAGGCACACCTGGTTTCAAACTTGCTAAATTCCTTGTACCTATACTTCAGCCACTCACTATTAATGAATATACTATCCTGAATTCCTTCCACTTTGAACGTGAACTAAGTCAACTACCCTCCTCAGATAATATCTTCATGGCCAGCTTTGATGTTACCTCCCTCTTTACAAATATTCCCTTAAATGAAACTATTAACATATGCATATCTGAGCTTTCGCGCAATAACATTCCTCTAAATGGCTTTTCTGAAAATCAAATTAAGACCATGCTGGATCTTACCACTAAGAATTCACATTTCCTGTTCAACAACACCTTGTATGAACAAATAGATGGCGTTGCGATTGGCTCCCCCAATAGATCTAATTTTAGCTAATACATTTCTCTCTTATTACAAACAGAAATGACTTGGCACCTGTCCAGTTAACTTTAGGCCTGTTCTGTAAAGAAGGTATGTGGATGACACTTTTATTCTTTTTAATAATAGTGATCAATGCTCAAAATATTTAGAATACATTAACTCACAACATCCTGCCATTAAATTTACATGTGAAGTTGAAAATAATAATAATTTAGCTTTTTTTAGACATGCTCATTAACCGTAATGCTAATGGATTTTCTACATCAATTTACCGAAAAAAAAGACGTCCACTGGTTTCCTTACACACTTTGATAGTTTTATCCCGTTTACGTATAAACGAAACCTTGTTACATGCTTACTAAACAGAGCTTACAAACTGTGCTCCACATATCTTAATCTACACTCTGAACTTTCGTTCTTACATGACATCCTGAAACGTAACTGCTACCCACAACATTTATCAGAAAACATTACCAACACCTTCCTAACAAAGAAACTCACAAATCCAATTAAGATACTAAATGTACCCAAACTTACTATATACTCGTGTCTTCCCTATACTGGCAAACAAAGCTTAAATTTAAAAAATCAACTTAAACGCATACTTGGTCGTTACTACCCTCAAGTGGATTTCAGATTAGTTTTTAAATCCACATCACACATAATATTTTCCCTACTAAAGATCTCCTCCCCATTCCTTATCGTTCCTGGCTTGTCTATCTTTACACTTGTCTATCTATTAAAAGCCAGAGCCAATGAGAATTTCCATCAAAACGCAAAAAAAACGCCAAAAAAACTGAGTAACTCCTGTGTTTCCTCTATACGCCAACATAGTGAAAAAACAGGATATCAACCTATACTATCAAATTTTTTCTATCCTCTGCAAGTCTAATACTGACCTGGAATTGTTGATTAAAGAAACCCTCCACATCAAACAGTACTCTCCAACACTGAACAACACGCAGTCTTCATTTAAATTATACATTGTTTAGTATGTTCGTATTACTGGTTTGACTTTTTTGTTGTGTTTTCTTGCTGTAGTTTCTCCTCATGATTACTGTTTTGTGTTTTATTTCTTTAAGTATCTTTCCTTCTTTTTCTTCCAAACACCTTTCAATCGACCGGCATTCCTTCATTTATTGGCAGATTGACTTGAAACTTGGTAGGATTATACCTCTGTCCAATACGCTCAGAAACCTTTTTCATTTGTTGTTTTAGACTTTTAAGGATTTTTGTGGGGTTAAAAATCAAACAATCCCAAAATGTGTATTCTGGGCTCCTGTGCGGTCATATTCACAGCAATCAAGATGAAAATTGGCACAAAAATATATTTTCTTACGCCCAACACAATGATATAAAAATTTTTCGATTTACCCTTTTTAGACTTTTTAGGGGGTCAGAGCTCACAAAAAAAATAATTTTGAGTTTTTGGTCAATTACCTGTCCGTATTTTTACCAATTTACAAGGGATTTGGTAGAAAGACACTTTTCTACAAGTCTCACACATTGACACAGAAAAATGGTGGATTTGCCTATTTATAGTAATTACGGGGGCCATGATGCCACAGAAAGCATAATTTCAGGGTTTTTGACAATTACACCATCGTATTTCGGCCAATTTACATGGGATTTGGTTCAAACGTTCTTTTTGTTTTACATGCCCCATACATATACACACAAAAATGTGGAATATGTCCATTTTTTGGTAATTTTAGGGGATCAAAAGCTTAAAGTAATTATAGGGGGGTTAATACGCCGCAAAAAGCATAATTGTAGAGTATTTTGACAATTATTCCGCAGTATTTCGGCCAAGTTATATGTGATTTGGTATAAATATATTTTTTTACAGGTCCGAAAACAGAGATATAGACATTTTGGAATTTTTGTCTTTTGCTCAATTGTTCAGCGAGGAAAGTACAATTTGGGGTTTTAGTGAATTATTCTTGTGTACATGGGATTTGGTACAAAGATATCTTCTTGCAAGTCCAAAGTATAGACAGGTTTCGATTTTTTTGCCATTTTTCTGGTGTAAAAATTGGCCATGTTAGGATTGGGTGACAAAGACATGTTACATTCGCCCGCGAATGTTGGCCTCAATACACCAGCAATTCAATATTTATTAGTAAATAAACACACCTATAATTCTTTGTCTCCATCAATTAAAAATTAATTCTTGTGGCACATATTTTACCATTGAAATATTATTATAATAGCAAGAATATGACTACCGAACCATCGATATATACGCAAATCTATTTATGTTATAGGGCTTCGCCAAAGCAGCGATTATATATTATTTGAAATATTGTTACTACTGTGTTTCTGTATTTAATAAAACCCCACCAAATCTTTATTGTTCTGTTTCCATTAAAGGTAATATGCTAGAAGTAAGGATGCTCTATATTAGAAACTTGATGCTCTTTTTCAAAATGCACAAAACGCAAAAACTCATAAAATAATTTACACTCGAACACCACTGTTATACAATGTTTAGAATGTTTGCTATGCAAATGATTTTTGGTTTATCTTTTTTTTCCCCGAATATTTTGTCCTATTATCCCACTGGGTACATGACACAGGCCAGCGATGGTTTTATTGTCTGGAAATGTGTACATGTTCTACAGTAATACCTGTGTGTTGAATCCGAAAATGATATCCATTTTTCTCTATCACGTACACATAAATGAAGGACCACAACTCGTAATTTTGAGACTAAAAGATGTAGATTTTACAAAAACATCAGGATGAATGAGGTTGTATGTTCATTTGACATCAATTTTCTTCCCTTTTCTTCACTTTCTTCATTGTGGTAAACGAAATGATAATTTGATCTAAGTTATTTTCTTCACGATTTGTAAAAAATCCTTACGTGATAGAAAAAAATGATATTATTTTCGAAATCTGCCTAGCTGAATTATGGAAAATCCATTATTAAAACCCAACAACTTTTATTAAGTTTAAATTCGCAGGCCTGTGTAATCTCTGTTAAATATTCATGATAATCTGACCTGAGGAAATTGTTTTTTTATTTGTTTCGGATTATATCTTAGAATAAAAACCCATATATATAGACTGAAATGGTAAAAATATATATAATTCACAGTGTTAACGTTTTTTAAGTCATCTTCAAGCCTCTTAACGTATTAAGGTATGTTATAGTTGTTGTCACTGTCATACTGCATTATTATAAATGTTTAATGGGAACTTTCAGTTAGGGGATGATTTAAAAAAACAGATACATCACTTTCAATACAAAGCAATTTCCAAAATGATCTCTGTGAATGTTGTGACGGATTTATTATTATACATTTATTGTAATATCAACGTTTGTTTAGATTAAATTTATATTTAGTAAACCTACATAGCTTATACTGTT
>NW_013665945.1:592456-650843 GCF_000517525.1 Limulus polyphemus | reverse complement strand
GTATAGACCATTCTTATCAAAACTAGTAACCCTAAACACACACATACTTTTATTGACCATTCCTATCAAAACCAGTAACCCTAACCACACACACCTGTATAGACCATTCTTATCAAAACTAGTAACCCTAAACACACACATACTTTTATTGACCATTCCTATCAAAACCAGTAACCCTAACCACACACACCTGTATAGACCATTCTTATCAAAACTAGTAACCCTAAACACACATACTTTTATTGACCATTCCTAACAAAACCAGTAAACCTAACCACACACACACCTTTATAGACCATTCCTATCAAAATCAGTAACCCTAACCACACACACCTGTATAGACCATTCTTATCAAAACTAGTAACCCTAAACACACACATACTTTTATTGACCAGGTTTTGATAGGAAAAAGTATGTGTGTTTAGGGTTACTAGTTTTGATAAGAATGGTCTATACAGGTGTGTGTGTGGTTAGGGTTACTTATTGACCATTCCTAACAAAACCAGTAACCCTAACCACACACACACCTTTATAGACCAGATTTTGATAGGAAAAAGTATGTGTGTTTAGGGTTACTAGTTTTGATAAGAATGGTCTATACAGGTGTGTGTGTGGTTAGGGTTACTTGGTCAATAGGTTTTGATAGGAAAGTAACCCTACCCACACATACCTCTATAGAAGTGCAGGAATTTCTATGTCTCATTTGGACAGAACTATTTTCTAGGCCAGAGGTCTTTAAACTTTTTTATTAAAACTTAAAACATTTTATCCCTACTCTGGCTCAGACTATCATAATTACAGTGATTTGCCAAGGTAGGGATAAAAAAATACATTTTAACTAACTCAGTTTTTAAATTTTGACTTTCTTGTTTTAATACTTTTTGTAGCATTAAAACTTTCTATATTGCTATAGGTAGCTAAGTTACGTATATATATCGATCTGTACTTGTCTTTATAGTTTTATTTTATTATACTTGTATATTGAATGACAATTCTAAATGTACTCAGCCAAATACTGACCTTAACCCAACATACAACAAAAAAGGATTTAAAAAAAACTATTACTTTTAAACTTTAAAATTTTTTTGCTTACAAACCAACGAAGAACAACAAAAATATACGGTTTACCGAAACTTCATAAAAAACCCGATAACCTTACGTCCAGTTATGTCTTCTCACAACTTTCTTACACTATAACCATGATAAATACTTCAACTGGATTTTGGAACCTTATGTTTCCAAAACACACACCCAATTAAAAAAAACAACAACACTCCACACCTCCTACAACACTTACATAGTTTAGACAGTAACGTCATTATGTCTAGCTCTGATGTTGTAATACTATTCCCTCAAACCTCTTTTCATGAGACAGTACAATTTACTGCAGAAATTATTTCACAAGATTTCCAAAAAGGGAATCAACATAAAACAGGAACACCTAATCGAACTGTTACACTTACCAAATTTATTTGCTTTCAATACAGGGATTCGTACTTCCTTCTGCTACATTAACTTACCATGGGAAATCCATTATCAGGTACTTTGGCCCTTCTTTTTTTACATTTCATAGAACAACGTGCCATAGTCACTTTCATATGTAGGATTTTTAGATGAGATTTTTTGCGGCTTTAGGTGACAAGATAAACAAACAAATTTCCTCCAATGCATAAACAACCTATATAAAGATATACAATTAACTGGGTACCAAATTTGAAAAAAAAAATCATTGAAAATAAAGTATGTATTTCTATAAAATAAAGTTTCTGTATTTTTGGTGCGAATTAAAAAAATAGGAAGAAACTCAATCAAAATTGGAGATGTTATAACACAGATATTTCTTGATGGATTGCCTTGAAATTTGGTATGTGAAGTAAGAGTCCTATAGAGCACATTCACTGAAAATAAGTCATTGTTTGGATTACCACAGTCCGAGATACAAAAGGTGGAAAATCGCTAAACTATCACTCCTATTGATAACACACAGTGTGTCTTGCAGCAGGTTGTTTTAGCCGCACGACACACTACTGTGTGTCTTGATCAATGCTACCAGTTTGGCCACCAATTTTAATTTCATTCCTTTAAGTCGCACACTCAAACCTTTTTTGGCCGCGCATATTTTTCAAACCTAATGTTTTTTTTATTAAATGTAACCTTGGCATAAAAACTAGATTCATTTTTACCCCTGGTATGAAGATGAAACTCATGTTAAGAAAATTATATAACGAACTCGCTCACAAAGAAACATTTACAAAATAAAGTGTAATAAATGCTCGGCCTTTAAAAAAGGTGAAACAGGACATAACTTGAGCATCAGGTTAAAGAAACACCAAAAAAGCACCTTTCTCAAGTCCATAAACAAAAATAACCACAGTTTTTCTGAACAGAATGTCACAGTACTAAAACATAAACCTGACATTAATAGAAGGAAAATCAGAGAAGCTTTTTTAATAAAATCAACCAATCCCACAATTGACAAATATACAGGCACATTTCTATATGTCTTTGATCGTTATTTCCCCAGATATTCCTAATCTTATGCAAATATTTCACACAATATTTCCATATTTATTCGCTTTTTGTTTGCTTTTTCTGTTCAATCATAAATATATAATCTGTAAATTCACGCGGATTGATTTGCACATGCATAAGTAACTACTATAAATTGCAAAATCTAAATACTTTGTTGGATTGTTGAGTGTTTAAATTCTAAAACCTTCTTTACATTTAAAACTTGTGTATTTGAGAATGATCGCACCAGTGATCAAAATGTCGTACCTGTTTTGAAAACAATCTCCTTTACTGTAAATGTTGTAACTTATAATAAAATTATTGTCATTTGTTAACACAATAATACGTTATTATCTGAACAGAGTTTTTAGTTTTACTCTTATTCATTTCCCATCAGTTTTCAAACTTTACAAGCTAAAGTTATAACTATCAAAAGTATTTTTTGACAAAATAAACTGATGTTATTTTAATTTTTTTGTTATTTGACTTTAAATTTAGACTACTTGAAGAACATCAAAATACAATTGTTTTTTCCTTTGGCTAAGTACTCATTTGTCTAATAAATAAAATGAGTTATTATTATTATTCACTGTTCTTGGTTAATTACAAAGTGTTTGAGTAATTGCATATTTATAGATACAACACTAATGGCAGCATTGTCGTAAACACGCAAAAAAAAATACTGAACTGTGTAGAACAGCAAGTCTGGAAAATGATTCTATATGTATGTACAAATTTATTTTCCATTCCAGCAAAGATAAAATAAAAAATGTTATTTGCGACATAGAGGACTCAGATGATATTTTCAATTGCATCTTTGGTGAAAAAGAAAAGAAATCTGTACATACATATAGAATCATTAAGCATGTGGTCTGCCAAATAATATCGAATAATAAATTATGTTATGATATGGCGAGTCAAAAATGACTCAAAACCCCATGAAGTCTGAAGCACTACAAACTATTGTAACAAAAGGCTACTATAAGTGAATAAATATTTTATTGTATCTAAATGTTAAACAATGCAGTTGCATTCTGTCTATGATAATTTTTTATGTTCAAACTTAATTCTAAATTATTGTGCCTGAAGTCCGAAGACAGGGTTTCCTTTGGCTTTTTAAATGTTTTCGCCACTTGATAAAATCTTTGAGACACAAAAATTTAAAGTCAATTTTATATGTTAATTCTCACTATAATTCAACAGTTTTAATTCAAAAATATTTTAGAATCGATATTTTTCCATTTTCTGACATTTATTTAGTGCTATTCATAAAAATAACTTCATATTTTTTTTCTGCGAAGTTGCAAAGAGTTTTGTTTGTAAGAACAACAACCCATTTGTCAACTGAAAAAATTTCTGTCCATCCCAAAGAATTACTTTATTTTTGGTAAGAACTTATGACCCCTTGAAAATATATCAACCATTTGTTTCTTTTCAAGCGATTCCATTAGTGTTTGAACAGGCCTTGTATATTGGTTGAGATCTTGTTATGGTGCCACGTCAATGTTTGTATTTGTTTAATTATGTTCACCAAATAAAATCGTTATCAAATCAGATAAATTTAGTTAAATTCATTGTTTAGTGAGTATGTACGCAAAACATTCTTATCACTCAAATCTTTATTGAATATTATTTTTTATATTTATTCTATACAAACAAGGTACACAATTAAATTTAATTATTTAAAACTGTAAATACGATATGCTAATATGCTTTAATAAAAACATTATTACTTAATTAAGTTACTTAATTACCAATTCACTTGATCAGTGAAGAATTATTGCATATTTCAAAAAAGCCCCCCAGTAGCACAGCAGTACGTCTGCGGACTTACAACGCTAGAAATCGGGTTTCGATACCAGTGGTGGGCAGAGCACAGATAGCCCATTGTGTAGCTTGGTGCTTAACTTCTAACAAACAAACTATTTCAAAAACAAACATAAAGGCGACCACGTGATAGTATTTAGTCAATATTAGTGCATATTTATCACCGAGTAGGAAAGGTACAAAAAGTTGTGGTAAATTATTTTTTAGGCAAAAAATATTTTCTACAAAATACGAAAATGGCGAACTTCAAAAGTGGTCTATCATATAAAACCAAGCGTAGTTCAAAAATAACTAAAAAATCTAATGAAAATGGAAAGAATAATATTATGTAAAAATAATGCTAATGAGCCCGTCAATTAAGCGATTAGCAGATACTAATTGTATCTCACTAAAATCCAGAGTTCGACCTCTTGGTGACACAGCAGATAGTCCGTAGTGGCTTTGCTCTAGAAACAAACAAGCACCACTAATCGCCACAGTTTAACTTATTTGCGTAAAAGTAAAATTGAAGAACTTGTAGCCCAATAAATAAAACTACTTTCATTATTTTTATTAAAGTAGAGTAGATTTTGGTTTTTCCATTTGTTGAAAAATAAAATAAAAACGACCAAGGATGAAAACCGTTACATCACTATAGGATATTTAACATTTTGTCGAAACACAAACTCGGTATTCACAGAATTGAACGAACGGGCAGTAGCAGATAAACTAACTAAATCATGCAATAATTACCAATTAATTGACTAACAAACTCAATAATTCAGTCTAGCCTATTTTTGTTTTTATATATGCCTCAGCTTGTTTCCTTGTCTTTGGAGAAAGTTCCAAACGTTAAGATCACGCCCATCACGCTGCGTCAAACTCTATTTAGGCTAAACAACAATACAAATGTCTAGAAACTTTTGTTTGTTTGTTTTGTAGTTAAGTACAAAACTACACAATGGGCTATCCGTGCCCTAGAAACGAACCGATTAGAATCACAGGCTATAACATGAGTTTTATTAATGTAAAAGATGGTGTAATTACGCTATCTAGGAATCTCGTACATCATCTGCTACAAATATCGCATAATTTCCAAGTATGTGTTGATATGCAAAATTTTGAAACAAGAAACTAAAGTTAACATGTAAACAGTGCTTCAATGATCACATTCATCATGTTCCCTTGTTTTATATACTAAGGCTTGAGCTTGTTTCAGATCTCCAATTCAGGTCAGTAATTGAGATGAATTTTAAGGCCACACAATTATGATGAGATAAGTGTAGAAAGGTGTTTTTTCTCTACGGTATTCTAGTTGAGCTTTAATTTAAAGAATACTGTCGTAGACTCTGTTTTTATGTTTGACGTTTATATTGTTGTTTGATTGGTTGAGCAGAGGGAATTCAATATAACATGATGAGCGCATAGCTTAATGTCTGAAATTTTCTCCAAAGTTTTAAAACAATATGAGCAGTTTAAAACAGGAGTTAGGTTGGAATAGATTATTGTTGATTTGTAAGTCAGTTAATGAGTAATTAGTATGTGATTTATTCAGTTTGCTTCTTCGTGTATTGATGGTACACAGAAGAATTACTTATTTCAATAACAAGAGATTTTTGTCATTTTCAAATTTCGAGGGTTTTATAATGATTTTATTATCGTAATATTTTTGAAAAATAAAGCAAAATTACAGATTGGTGTCGTTTGTGAAAAAGTAACTAGAAGAAATTTAAGCAGCCATATTACAGGAATAGGAAAGATGAAAATATATTTCATCACAACAAAACGCTTTCGAAACTCATTTATTTAGTACATTAACATTGCGCCACGTATTTTACTTCTGTAATTTTCCATTTTATTGAAATGTCTTATACTGTGTTATGAAAGATTCTTGATGTTTTATCGCCTGACGTCATGTTTGATTGAGTTTATGCTGGTCAAACCAATTTATTAATTTACAAGAGGTCACATTAATCTGTTGTTTTGGTAATTATTTATTCTGAAATTACATAACTTTATTCTCTAATGTAATATCTTGGTGGTAACAAACTCATGCACCTGCTCAGTTGATATCTATAATACATAATACATGTTACTCTGGTTTGTCTTTGAGATTGTACTTTAAAATAACCCTCTCAGATTAAATGTGCTTTTATCGAAAATCTAAGTTCAAAAATTGCACAAATAATCGCAGAAGAAAGTCTGTAAGTTTTCCTTGAGCGCTTGCTTTATTCACGCTTACCATACACAGTAGCCCACATCAGTATGTAAGATAAAAGAGTGAAGTTTGGTTAAATATATGCAGATTTAGACACAAGGGGACATAGTGTAGCACGCAACTGAGGGCTCCGCCGAAAAGGCGGGTCTCTCTCTACAGGTGTCATCTTTCGAGGGGCACATTGAAACATGACGTGGCTGTAACTGAAACGTGGGCATGATTTTCAAGGAGGACATGTCCTCCGCATTTTTTTCAAGGATAGAATACCTTTTTGGTTAGAATGCGCCACCTATGGAAAGTACCCCCCCCCCACATACATTTAAAATCAAAGTTACTCCCTAGAATCGAAATGTATTTATCAATTCTAAACGCGAGTTAGACATCATGTAATTTTTACCTGGTATATATCGGCTAGAAACAAAAAAAATTCGCGTTCTCTTGACTGTTGGAAAGACTTCAGATAAATGAACATTACATATAAAAAAAGCACGAATGTCAAATACATTGAGGATAATAATATAACTTTCTAAACTAGAGGGTTAGGTATGGCCTAGCATTTGTGTGGCCAAACTGTGAATACAAGTATTCATGGTTCGCGACTAGCTAGCATAAAAAACGTGCTCCGCACTTTTGGGCTGGGGGTGTTATTTTAAGAGTCAAATCCAACTATTTGGTCATATAGTCAAAGATTCGGCATAGTGGTGGGTGCTGTTGAGTAGTTGTGTTCTTCCTAGTCCATAAGTTGAATATTTGGGACACCTATGCACACATAGCCCATGTGTAGATTGGCACGGAATTCCGATAGAAACCTTTCCTAAATCATACTATATAGTTACCATGGTAACATCATCTGATGTTGGTTTAAGGAAAATAATCTTTCAACGCTAATTTGGTTAACACTTATTGTTGGGGCCTGGCATTGCGGGTTCGAATCCCCGTATCATCAAACATGGGATCATTATAATGTGAAGATCAATCCCACTGTTCGTTGGTAAAAGAGTAGCCCAAGAGTTGGCGGTGGGTGGTTATGGCTAAGCTAGGTGTCTTTCTCTGATAAATTAGGGACGGCTAGCGCAGATAGACCACGTATAGCTTTGGGCGAAATTCATAAAAACAAACTTATTGTTGGCGTTTGTTTCCTAACTTCAAGGTGAATAAACATTATTGTGACATGATGACGGATTTTACTGGCTGACTTTCTATTGGTTTTTGTTGTTGTTTTTTTCACGGTTAAAACAATGACTTAATTTCACTGCAAGTATTCCACTAATGAACGTGTAGTTGGGGAAATATAAAATGTTTCAAAGGATATTTGAAGATTGCAGGTAACTGTCTTTCTTATGGTTTCATGCGCTAGGTTTTTGTTTGTTTTATTGAATTTCGCTGAAAGCTCTTCGAGGTTTATCTGCGCTATTCGTCCCTAATTTTGAAGGAATTGACAAGAGGGAGGGCAACTAGTAAATAAACTCGCTTGCCAACTAGAAGTGGATTGACCGTCAAGTTATAACGCCCCAAAGCTGAAAGTACGAGCATATTCGGTGACGGGATTGGAACTCAAAGATCGCGAGACGAGTGCCTTAATCACCAGGCCACTCAAGGTTCAAACATTATGACACGTGTTAGGAAAATGTCGAAAATAACATATTTCTAAAATTACTCAATAGATGCCACTATTGCCCAATAACATGAAAGTAACAAGTTTATTGTGAAAGTGACTCTGTTACCTTGGTTATGTGATTTTATCCACATGTTATTTGAGAACCTTTTACGGTAGTTGTAAGATTTTATTTTCTAATTGTATTTAATTTTCATAAATATTTCAAATGCAATTTAAAATTCGCTAGTTGGAGAAATCTAATATTTGACAAAAAATAATATCATACGAAACTGGCCAAATTTGACTTCTTTCTTAGAAAACTACACAAGGAAGGCTACAAACGTGCTCATCTAGCCAGGAATCGCGTATAAAAGAAAGTCTGTTAACATTCAGTGAACGGCTAAAACCTAACAGTAACCAGAGCTCGTATCAACTATCACTACTTTCATGTGCATTTCTTTAATACTGTTTCAAATATTTATTACTACTAACTGAAGGCGCCCGTTAAAGAAGCGAGAACTGTATAAAGAATATATTAGATAATATTCCCCTTCTTTCTTTTATTATTAAGTTCCTAATGAGTTCATCAGATGCTAATTGCATTCCCTGCTTTGTGGAAGGTAATAACTGACCCATTTAACTAATTAAATTCTACGCCAAGAAGTCTATAAAATGGTCGAAATGTGCCCTATTTCAAGACCTCTTTTATATTAATTCACAGGAAAAATCCCAAAACAAAATAATAGCCCATGTAAACCGTTGGACGGTTTCTAGCAACCATACCAAAAATTAATGTAATCGAGTCAGCCAACTCTGGGTGATGCATGTTAACACACATTATGGATTTTACAGTAGGATGCTACTTTCCTCTTTCCTTTTTTTGTTTAATTTTGTTCTATTACTTCGATGTATCTATTGAAAACAATATGTTACAATTATGTATTATTTGGTGCCATCTTTGATGTGTTGCGGATCGCCGATGATGGGATATGTGTATCTCAAAACGTCCGAATACTGAATATGTTATCAATGGCAGCAGGGGATTTCCTGTTCCTTGCTAATACGCTACAAGTGTTGGTGCTATATATTCGGTGTTACGTGTATACGGTTAATATTATCTTTCTACTAAAAATAAATGATTTCTACAAAAAAAATTTATTCATAAGATAGCATATTATTACAGCATTCATTATTACCAAAAGTTTTATACAAGCTTTTAGAACTCACTGTACATACTTAAAACATGGTATACACTGTGCAATGGTCAGGGGACTTTGTAGGAAGAGGTAGCGACAAACTTAGTGGCGGTAGGGGTGCTTTCTGTTACCTTCTTTCAACATCCAGCTCTTAATTTCCTTCCACAGTGTTTCACGTGATTAATTAATATACTGTCATTGGCCGCAGAAGTGTCTTACGGGCCGAAATTGAAAGGCCCCGGGTGAAAGTAGGAAGTTGGTATAACTAAGAAAGAAAAAAAAAAAGACTCTTCATATCAACCTTATGGTGGCTATTAAAGTAAAACATCAGCTGAGTTTATGTGTTATTGTAATGGCGTCGGCCATTTTTTTTCCTTGTATACTTTTATAGAGAATACTAGCGCACTCTCTGAGATATATAAGACGTTTGTGTGCCCTCCCCCACACTGTGTGTGTGTGTTGTGTTATAGAAAATTTAATATATTTTTTCGGTGTTAAGACGTGGTGCCATCTATGAATGTAGTTAACGTATGTCAAATATAATAAATTCTTAATAATAGCAGCAATAATTGGGGTGGAAAAGGCTGTGAACTCCCATTTACGTGCCCTTGTTCCAAATTATAATCCTACAAAGTTTGGTTGAGATTGGCCCAGCGATCTAGGAGTAGTTAGATAACGGACAGACAAACATATTTTTTTTTGCTAAATCTATCAACACCCATCTGATATGGGTTTTTCTAAATTGCTTACGTACCAAATTGCTTGTGGGTCCATGACTTTTTGGGTAAAAGGGATCTTAAGAACGTATGTGTCACAAAAAGAAAATTAAAAACTATTATAAATACTGGATTTCAATCCTATTAATAACCGTTGAATTCCCCTATGTATTTTATATAAAAGATGAGTGAAATCACTCAAAAAGTTTTGAGTCAGTTCTTCATGCTAATTGTTGTATCAGTCATAAATATAAAATTACTCAATGTGATGCAATATGTGGACCCCACCGACAGTGAACGGTAGAAAACCAAATAATCCTTTTTACATCTTTCCTGTTGTGCTCATTAGATGAACTGTTGAGTTCTTCCTTGTCTCTTTCTTCAAAGTATGGATTTAAATATTTCCCTAGATTTTAAGAAGCAGATAGTTAGGGCACCTTTCGTGCATATATGTGAAGTACACACTAGATTATTACGGAGTAG
The DNA here is from genome assembly GCF_000517525.1 of Limulus polyphemus. Taxonomy (NCBI): domain Eukaryota; kingdom Metazoa; phylum Arthropoda; class Merostomata; order Xiphosura; family Limulidae; genus Limulus; species Limulus polyphemus. Next base: position 640,316 of record NW_013665945.1, on the reverse strand, counting down.
CAATTATTATCTGCCATATAGTAGAAATTTCCTGGCTAATCTTCCCGCTTGGAATAATTTATTTGGCTATCAGCAGGTTTTACTGAACGATATTGGAGTTCTTCTGATCATAACACTTCAAAATATAAAAGTTAAAAGTACTTAAGCGTAATTTTGTAATTTTCTCCGTCTTGTCCGTCTTGAATGAACCTGTTTCCAATTTTATTATTCCTTAGAGCTAGATGTCCATTACTATTATTTGTTTGCTTTTCTCTTATTTAAAAACTAGAAACTCCCCTCTTAGAATATGCAGAAGGTCCTGTATCATATTCGTTCACATTAAACTTTCATGAGAGAGTAGAGAAATAGGTGTGCAAACACTGAACCAATTAGCGTTGTAATTCCTAGTCAAACGCATGGGGCAATAAACCTTTCATTGTATAGCAAACTGTATTACTTCACAAAGATGCTGAAAATATATTTCCATGCTGAGTTGACATTTTAACAAAGCCCCGTTACTAATTGCCTCATTTCCATGTTGAACTTTTCCTTTACGGCGAATGTCACGTAGATGAACTTCCATTCTCTTTTTTTTTGATGTAGGAAGAAAAACTTGATTGCTTGCCCAAGACTATTATGCATTGAAGGTTTTTCATTTAAGTTATGTTTGATCAAGAAAATATCAAACATGTCGTGATTAAATAATCTTAGTAATATTTTCACTGGAAGAAATATGATATTATAAAAATAATACAATAGGTGGCACTGTATCACAAGTTTTTAGAATAGTTGAATGGAATATTATTAGATACCAAAGCGGAGACTGTTGTTTATAACAGTGATACATAATATACGCACAGTTGTTAAGGGGAGGGAGAATTGCAAAACGAACGTGGGACTTCGACGTAGGTGAGGATTGTTATGTTTGTTTGTTTTTGAAATTCGCTCGAGAGCCATCTGCGTCAATCGTCCCTAATATAGAAGTAACAGACAAAAAAGAAGGTGACTAGCCAACACCACCAACGAATACTGGGATTAACCGTCATATTATAACGCTTCCACAGCTGAAGTGACAAGCATGTTCGTTGATGGGACTCGAACCCGCAACCCACAGATTACGAGTCGAGTGTCCTAACTACCTTGTCTATATGTATATGTGGCCCATGTTTCTCAATTCTTATTTATCGGTGTTCAATCAACTTACTACTAGTGATTGAGTGCACTTTCTTTGTATTCCAAAAGTTATTCCAAATGCTAGAATCATTGGGCGTTAAATAGTCAAGTGATTGTGTTTTCTATTTAAATGTTGGTAAAAGTTAACTTCAGATGTCGCTGTGAAAAATACTTTCAAGAAATATAAGTATAAAATTATTCACTTACACTTTAAAACTTTCCACGATTCAAATTACTTTCATTGTAACGTATTTTAATAGGTAAATATTTAGGTGTTTGGTGGCATATGGCGTTTTGTTTCAGCTAACAATATGCAAGATTTATATATTCATCTAGTTTAAATATATGCAGCAACTTTTATTACATATACTTGAAACCAAGGGTACAGACGTTTTAAGACCTGGCATGGCCAGGTGGATAAGATGCTCGACTCGCAATCTGAGGGTCGCGGGTTCGAATCCTCATCCCACCAAACATGCTCGCCCTTTCAGTCGTGGGAGCGTTATAATGTGACGGTCAATCCCACTATTCGTTGGTAAAAAAGTAGCCCAAGAGTTGGCGGTGGGTGGTGATGGCGAGCTGTCTTCCCTCTAGTCGTACACTGCTAGATTAGGGACGGCTAGCGCAGATAGCCCTCGTGTAGCTTTGCGCGAAATTAAAAAAAACAAAAAAACATACGTTTTACAATGCTTCTATTTTTTTATAATAGAAAAATAAAGAAACTGAAAAAAGTGGTTCCAACAATAATCGTGAGAAAAGCTAGCCTCGCCCACACGTGGTGCCTTCTCACGATCTTAGAGTACAGCCAATTAGCCGGATAAAATCTCGCGTGCGAAAAATAGTTCATTATTTTATAAGCCCCATTAGGGGTACTATATAATAAAATTTTATCACATACACCTTATTTCATTAACTGAAAAATGCTAGCTATAAAATAATATGGAAGGTTAAACCGCTAAGCCATGTCTTTCTCGTGCTTCTTAGATCAGTATAAAAACTTCTTTATCCACGACGATAATCCTTAATCTACATATCTGAACTTGATTTATAGTTCAGAGTAAAATAATATTAATACAATGTTAAAGTTAAGCCAAAACCAGACCATCGGTTTAAAAAGTTGGGTAGCTTTCGTGGTTAAACGTTTACAGAACTTTAGGAGTAATTTAGTTTTAGACTACTTGGATTAAAAACGTTGTTTTTACTCCTGGCAGAAACACGTGACTGTATACAACCTACCAAGAATGACAGCGTCTACACTATAATTAACTCATAAAAAAAATGAAGGTTCGTTTTGAAATGAATTAGAAATTCCAAAGCATGTTGATAACACTACAATATTCGTATATGCCTAAAGAGGACGGCATATTATAAAACCAAAACATGTTGATAACACTACAATATTCGTGTATGCCTAAAGAGGACGGCATATCATAAAACCAAAACATGTTGATAACACTACAATATTCGTGTATGCCTAAAGAGGACGGCATATTATAAACCAAAGCATGTTGATAACACTACAATATTCGTGTATGCCTAAAGAGGACGGCATATTATAAAACCAAAGCATGTTGATAACACTACAATATTCGTGTATGCCTAAAGAGGACGGCATATTATAAAACCAAAGCATGTTGATAACACTACAATATTCGTGTATGCCTAAAGAGGACGGCATATTATAAAACTAAAACATGTTGGTAACACTACAATATTCGTGTATGCCTAAAGAGGACGGCATATTAAGAAACCAAAGTGAATTTAGAGTAAACTAAAAATTGCTGACTTACTTTTTTCTTAAGATCGATATTACACCCTAGTGGCCCTTTCCAATCATTCAACAAAAATTAAGCGTTTGGTTTAAAATTACTTGAATGTTGAACCATTATAACATTGTACTTGTTTGTGACGTTAAAACATGTGTGTGGTCGGATTCGATACCAGACGACAAACTGCCATCTGAAAGAGCTGTACATACATACGTGTCGGAGCGTACGTGTATGGTTTACTTTAGTAAGTAGGTGTTCTATATGCGCATACGTAAATAGGTGGGTGTTTTATGCTTCGTAGAGTACTTTCAAATTACAACAGTTTTATTAATTAATTGGGTCTTTATAAAAATGTGGGGCAAAAATACCACTTGTATCACAGTTACAGTTATACACTGACCCCTCAGATCATCCTCCAGCTTCAAGTTGAGGGGTAGATTACAGTTATACACTGACCCCCTCAGATCATCCTCCAGCTTCAAGTTTAGGGGAAGATTACAGTTATACACTGACCCCCTCAGATCATCCTCCAACTTCAAGTTGCGGGGTAGAAACTTGTTACCGAACGTGTTCGACCTTTCAGCCGTAGAGACGTTATAATGTCACTGCCTAACCCACTATTCGTTGCTGACGTGTAGCCCAAGAGTTAGAGGTAGGTGTTGACTAGTTGCTTTTCCTCTAGTCTGTCATTTCAAAATTAGGGACAGCTAGCGTAGATAGCTCTCGCGTAGCTTTGGGTGCAATTTAACAAAAAACTAACTAGTCTAAAAAAACTGTAGAACCATCAATAAAATTATAACCCTACTGCATCTGTAATAACTTAATGAAAACATCATAAGCAACCGGCATTCTGTTGACATTTTTAACTGGACTGCGCTTAATGTGCGTATGTAGGAAAAGTCACAATTATATTCACGTTTGTATATCAATAATAAAAAACAAAACCAAGTAAGAGCACTTCAAAAGTGTTTATAATGTTTCACGTTATTGTGTCACCTGCTCACCTTTATTGTAATAAAACCCGTAGAGATTGTTTGTTTATTTATGGCTAGCCCTTATTTTAAACTACCATCACAGGAAAAACAACCAACCGACAACACCCAACTTCTCTTTATCAACAAATAGTGTAGTTGACCGTCACATTATAACGCCCCTGCGACTGAAAGGGCGAGCATGTTCAGAGCCAGGAACCTATTTGGTAAACATTTCAATCACAGTTTTTGTTGTTGTAGTTGTTCTTCTAATCCACGGACTATTGAGAACAAAACGAAGGAAAAATATATAGGTTTCAGTTTAAATAGGGGTTTGTACTACAAAATATATAGAAACACTTTAACATTTAGCCACTGTGATCTTATGTAAGAACACAAAAGTTTAAAATTATTAGAAAGCGCATTAGTTTCAGAAACTTTTATAACTCTTCGTAATATTTATAATCGTTAGATTAGTAAGATGGAAAAAATAGAATAGCTTAGATAATGTAAACGTGTCTTTAAACTAGTCTGTTTAGCAGCAAGTTTTGATTTGTTTGTTCTGATAAGTAAGAAGTACGAGCTCAATTGTTTAGTTAAATTCAGTTAATGCTAAGTTTTACTTCAGCGTCTCGCGTAAAGTGACACTGGGGCTACCTCACACAGCCTAATTTTAAACTGATAAACTAAAGGGAAAGAAGCTTACCAATAGCTATGGACTTTTCTTGTTCGTTCAAATAGTGAGGCTTAACCAACAAACACCCTTGTAGTACACCTTCGGTGCGTTTTTTGAGCAACGGGTTGCGAACTTGATTCCTCGGATTCACAGTCCGAGCACGGTAATCATTAGCCCACGCCCGGTCCCTGAAGTTCATCAACTCCCGATAAAATTGATCCTGGACTCGTGTACGTTAACTCCACCTACTTTGAGGGCATAATTTGCGATTTATTTTAAAATGTGCTTGTCAAAACATTTTCCTTTTTTTTTTTTTATAAAGACCGTAAAACACCAGGAAGGCTACAAAGTAATATATAGAAACATATTCCACCATTAGGTTGTTTTTCTCTCAATATAACCCCTTTCAACAGAGTAAACAATTTTACAGTAGTGTCTCAATTTTGTCTTTTCTGTAGACCAGCTAATTAACCTCTGGATATTAAGAATGTAAACTTACCTAATTTTATGATTATTTTTATGTTATTTACTATCGTCAACACATTTTCAATTTTACAGACTCTATATATCGGTATGGGACTAGGAAACATAACTCTATGTTAAACAAACTGTGTGGAAAAACAAAACAAAAAATAACTTCCTAATTTACTAAGACTTCTGTGAATTAAATTCAAGAATTGTATATTTTATCCGCGTCGTGATATTTTGTTTTACGAGTCAGGTGTAATTATTCTATATCCATAATTAAAGTTTCAAAGATTCATTAGCCAGTCTTTGCCTCAAAGGAAATAAATAATTTTAAGACTTCAGAATAATTGAAAACAGCAGGATAGTTAAGTGTCCTTCTTATTTGTTGGGTTTTCATTTTATCAAAATATTCCTCTCCCGCTTTGGGCAAATATTTAATCATTTCAAGCCTAACTAATACTTGATTTTTTTTCTAAGTTACTTAAGTTTTAGTAGAATCGTAATGAAACTACAGAAAAACAGACGCAAATATGTGGTTTAATAATTATGAACCGTGTTTAATTATACGTCGAAGTATAAGAGGACGAGACTGATTTTTAAATAATAAATAGGCTCTCAGTAACATAACCAAGCATGATGTGTAAAAATTAAATATTTTATTTACTTCTTACGTGATCCCCTTTTTCTAAATTATGTACAAATTATGCGTGTATTCATGTGCTGTTCCCCTTTGCTATCCATCGTTTTGCTCATGAGTTTAACAAATCTTTCATTTCGCGCTCATTACTTTCTAGCGTGAGCGGGAATTAGTCTAGTTTCTTACTTCATCTGCTACAGTATTTTGTTCAATAAATACATACCTACAGACTGTAATAAGTAATACCGCAAAAATTACTTTTGACATAACGTAAATGAGTTAAATTAAACGTTCTAAATTATCTATTCTTTGAAAGTATAACACGAAACAAGAATTCTGAGAAACCTCTTTTTCTGTAGTGGTATTCAGACTTAGTGATATAAAGGTAAGCCTAAGCTAACTTGAGAATAACAATACCTTTAATTTGCTAAACCATAATCTGAATATATAAACAACTGCAGAATATATAAGGTTATCGTGAGAGAATGTAAAGACCAAAGAAAAAATATATTGTCAAAGCATAATGCCCCTATAGTGACCAATATTGCAAGACGCCAAATAAATATATTGTCCCTTCATTAGTGACCATAACGACCTCTGAAAGGCAACACTAACTAAAGTATATTGTTAACTGTTAACAAAAGTAACGAACGTAGAGACAAAACACTTAAACATATTTCTTGACTAATAAACGTAATTAATGTAGAGACCAAACACTAACTATATTGTTTGACTGTTAGCAAAAGTAATGAACGTAGAGACCAAACACTAACTATATTGTTTGACTGTTAGCAAAAGTAATGAACGCAGAGACCAAACACTAACTATATTGTTTGACTGTTAGCAAAAGTAATGAACATAGAGACGAGACACTTAAATATATTGTTTGACTGTTAGCAAAAGTAATGAACGTAGAGACCAAACACTAAATATATTGTTTAACAGTTAGTAGAAGTAATAAACATAGAGACAAGACACTTAAATATATTGTTTGACTGTTAGCAAAAGTAATGAACGTAGAGACCAAACACTAACTATATTGTTTAACAGTTAGTAGAAGTAATAAACATAGAGACAAGACACTTAAATATATTGTTTGACTGTTAGCAAAAGTAATGAACGTAGAGACCAAACACTAACTATATTGTTTGACTGTTAGCAAAAGTAATTAACATAGAGACCAAACACTAAATATGTTGTTTAACAGTTAGGAAAAGTAATGAACATAGAGATGAGACACTTAAATATATTGTTTGACTGTTAGCAAAAGTAATGAACGTAGAGACCAAACACTAACTATATTGTTTGATTGTTAGCAAAAGTAATGAACGTAGAGACGAAACACTGACTATATTGTTTGACTGTTAGCAAAAGTAATGAACGTAGAGACCAAACACTAACTATATTGTTTGACTGTTAGCAAAAGTAATGAACATAGAGACCAAACACTAAATATGTTGTTTAACAGTTAGTAAAAGTAATGAACATAGAGACAAAACACTAAATATTTTGTTTAACAGTTAGTAAAAGTAATGAACATAGAGACCAAACACTAAATATTTTGTTTAACAGTTATTAAAAGTAATGAACATAGAGACCAAACACTAAATATTTTGTTTAACAGTTAGTAAAAGTAATGAACACTAAATATTTTGTTTAACAGTTAGTAAAAGTAATGAACATAGAGACCAAACACTAAATATTTTGTTTAACAGTTATTAAAAGTAATGAACATAGAGACCGAACACTAAATATATTGTTTAACAGTTAGTAAAAGTAATGAACATAGAGACGAGACACTTAAATATATCGTTTGACTGTTAGTCAATATAGTTAATTTAGAGATGTGACACTTCACGCTTCTTGATTAATACACGCAACTAACATAGAGACAAAACACTTGTTAAGAATATCAGTTGACTGATAATATACGTAATGAAGTAAAGTAAACGAAACACTAATTAATTATTTTTCTTGATTGTTAGTAAATGTAACGAACATAAAACTATACACTAGCTAAATATGTTTCTAGTTTATGGGTGTAATGAATGCGGATATGTGACATTAGATAAAAAAAATATTATTTAACATGTGTTATAACCTTCGTTCTTCTCCATGTTCACAGTTTTTAACAGACACATGGTAGCAACCATTAAAGTAAGATTGCTACAGAATAAAATAACCCAAGTTCCTTTGCTGTGACGAATACCATGACGCGGCCGAGTTCCTTAATTAAGGCCTGGCATGGTCTGGTGGTCAGGGCGATCGACTCGCAATCTGCGGGTCGCGGGTTCGAATCCCCGTCCCATTAAACATGCTCGCCCTTTCAGCCGTGGGGGCGTGATAATGTGGCGGTCAATCCCACTATTCGTTGGTAAAAGAGTAGCCCAAGAGTTGGCGGTAAGTGGTGATGACTATCTACCTTCCCTCTAGTCTTACACTTCTAAATTAGGGACGGCTAGCGCAGATAGCTCTCGTGTAGCTTTGCGCGAAATTCAAAACAAACAAACAAACAATCCTTAATTAAATATTAGAAAGAACTCACACACGTTTTCATCGATCGCACATAGTAAAACTTTCGTATTTTTTATTCACAACACTTCACCAGGTTTACTTGGCATCATCAAGTTCCAGGTAAACCTGGTGAAGTGTTATGAACAAAATAAACAAAGGTTTTAGTATGTACAACCGATAAAAACTTTCTCTTTTCGCTTTTTTTTGTGGCAAATATTTTTGATTTTTTTGTTATCTGATGAAGTTTACAGTGCTTGGAAATGTTCATGGATATATCACAATACTGAATTTCCTTTAACGGACTTTTCGATGAATCCGTCGGGCGAGTTTTTTTTTCTTTTCAACTCAAAAATCTGAGGGAGTGAGAGAAAAAGCTACTCTGGAGAGATAGCCCTTGGATCACATTACCATATCAAAAAATAATTCGCGCTTCTTTTCTTGCAGGGAAATCTTATCAACTCCTGCTAGAGTCTTACAATATTTCCCGGGATCTTTGCAATTTGCCTTCCTTGCCATCTCTACCTCACCGTCCATTGTTGCTTCATCCATTATTCATGTCCCATTAGACATTGTCATTTCTTATTAAGCAAGCTCCTCAACAAGCTTTTTTGCGCATGAAAAGTGGCTGCAAAACAAACCAAGCGAAAGAGCGAGCGCACGAGAGAAAACGCGATATCGAAGAGTATGTCGAGGATAGAGACGAAGTGAGTAAGTAACGGAAGTAGCGATTGGCTCTTAGGAAGACAAATTTCTGTCTTCAGTTGAAGAGTTAGCTTGGATACATTTCAACTGATTCACATTTACCAAGTTTCCGATAGGAACAGGAGCATCGCACGCGTGGCTCGTGCTGACACTCAGTGAAGGAATCACATTCAGTATTTAAACACTCTGGAAAGATTAGGTCATGACTTGGTCAGTGGGCAGTGCCCATGTATTGCTACTTTTTCTGTATAGCTCAGGTAGGAAATTTATTTGTTTCTCCACACCTTAAAAAAAGAGCCAAGAATGTGTAAAATTAACTTACTTTTTAAACATGTCCGAACGGGTTTTGAAGTAAAATATCTTTAAAAAATTTTTTCCAGCTTAACACGGAATATGAAAATTGTGAAAACTTGTTTGGCTACACAATCGAAATGTCACGAGTTTTTGTAAAAGGCTTAACAACCGTTTTGTTAAATACTCATAGCTTTTCTATGTATAGTTGTAAGCTCTGCGAAAGATATCAATAATAGCTTGATGAACATAATTTCTCTGCTGTTTTTAAATCACGAAAAGATCTTGCATTAGTTTAAGCGTCAGAATTAATATCCACACACACATTTATGCATAAACTAAGTCACAGTCATGCTGTATACTCTAAATAGTTAATATCTTCTTTCACAACTCCTCTTGTTTTTGTTTTTTTTTGTTCTGTTGTTTGCTTATATAATATTTTCTATTTCACATGTATATTCCTAGGCGAAGAAATCAGTTAGGCTAAAAAGGAGCGTTATCCTTCTAGGCCCTGTGTGGGCTTGGCCAATGGCCATTTCGCAAAAATATGTGGCCAACTCGTAGAATTATCGATAGTGTGTTTTTTAACTGGTCAGAGAAAAATAATGCCAAATCTCTCATTCATATTTCACGATTTCGTAATTTTGAAAACGTATTTTTTTTTGTACTTTTGCGTTGTGTTTACTATTGACCTTGACTATCGTTAGAATCCTGAAATAAATTTATTTAGCTGAAATTTTCTGTTTTATTAATAGTGTGGCCATTTCTGTGATGGACTGGCCACATCTATGGCCAGGAAAAAAATTTGGTTGCCCACCCATGCTCTAAGCTATAGCTGATGGGGCAGGTTAATATCGTTTAATAGTTTGAAGGTTGGCATACATTATATGTCCACGTTTTACCACGTATAATTAAATAAATGTTCCACTTGAAGAATATAAGTGCCGTATTTTCTGAGGGTATATCCCTCTAATTCCTGTAGAATTACCGTGTTCAGGTTCTCGCATGCACTTTAGTCCCCACCCTCCCTGTGATACTTATAGTTGCGTGCTCAGTGTAGTTATTTTGCGGGTAGCACAAAAAACAAACAAAAATTCTCGGTTTCATCTGATTCTGTGCTGAAACAAACTTGAAGATCTCCGAGTTACTAAGTTTTTACTTTAGACTGATTGTAGAGCTTAAACCTCTACTAAGCAGAACAATTTTAAAATTAAAAGTCATCGGTAAAGGTCAAAGGTCGTCATATGCAAAAAATAATTGTTTTCCTTGATTCTCGATCTTCCTTAATGAGTGTCTTCTGTGGGTTGAAAATAAGTTAAAGTAAAAGGTTAAGGTAATTTGCGAATATATAAATAATTTCGATGCTAAAATATCAAAAACTGTTGACCCAATAAACGTAGCTGTCAACAGCATTTCGCCTGACTGTTGTTTATTATAACCCGTTAGACATCTTCCACGACCCCTTCCATTTGATTTGTAATCCATTGTTTGAAAAATGGTGGTCTAGACTCCAGTGAAGGCAAATATATACTCATAAAAAAGCAGACTTGTTTAAGTGTACCATTAATGCTTTTCATTTTTAACTGGGATCAGCTATGCATACAAAGTTAAAAGAATAAACAATTCTTCCATTTCATCTCAAACTACTGCATTGGAAGAAAGCTAAGGAGAAGAGCGAAATGGTAATTTCATGATTGTCATACAAAAGTTTTTTGTAAGAAACAATGTCCTTGTTAACTTATGTTTACATCTCGTAAGGCTCTAAACAATATATTTTCTCGCAAATGGTATTTAAAATACAGAACCTTTATTATAAGGAACAATGATATAATTAAACCATACTAACTAAGAGTAAATATGAAGCCCATTCGATTCGCCACATGAAATTGAATTATACCGGTTTCACCGCTAATAAATAACCCTGGACAAGGGAAAATCGAAAAACAAAAACAAGACTAGGCTTCGTATAGTAGAGTAATTTATATTATATGTATGATGTTTTTTGTTTTATTTTACTCACCACAGTGAATCCGGTATAACTCAGTGACAATGGTGAATCGAGTGATAGATTAGGCTTAATGTTTAATATTAGTTGCTTAAACAGTTTGTCTGAAGAATAATTCAGAAGAATAAATTAGTAACATCAATGTTACGTTTCCTTGAAATCTTTTATCAAAATAGGTTAACTTTGGTGAGTACAGAGCAACTAAAAACACCATAGACGTACTTAGAGTTAAGTGTTAAAAGTGTTCTGTTTCAGGTTTTCTTTGGAAGAGACACAATACCAAATTGTTACTCCGAACAATGATAGGTAAAAGTAACGTAGACTGCTTGGAAGAGACACAATACCAAATTGTTACTCCGAACAATGATAGGTAAAAGTAACGTAGACTGCTTCTAGCTTATCGTATCTTTTGTACTTTTTACCTTTCTTTTTAATTAGCAGAAAACTAGTTTACTGTTTATTGTAATTAGTTCCTAAGGGCTTAACTGTTGAATTTAATTAGCTCTTCAGCGTCAGGAAGAAGGGATGATGCTTTGATATTATGTGCTTAAGCCTCACGATAATATCTATGAGTTGTAATCATGATGAGTGACATCAAGCACTCTCGAAACTGTCCGACAAGAAAACTAATGGAGTTATAATTTCGAGTCACTGACAGGACGAGTGTTAAAGAATCATCTAAAGCGTACTTGTGAAGTGACGTTTCATAAAGGTTAAACATCACTGACAACTGGACCACTATTTTGTAAATAATAAGAAATACCGTGAACAAAACAAACCTCATTAAATATGACATTTTATAGATCAGGCTTACTTAGGAATAAGTCAGAGCAACATATGGGTATAATATTAACGATACTTTTTAATTTTTGAAATAGGACAAGTTAGCATACTGGCGCAATATTAATGATGCTTAAGCTAAGAAATGTTTTAGGCCAGTATATTGGTCAATATGTCCATTTTTAATATTGGAACTAGGACAAAGTAACATAATATTAACGATTTTTTGCTGTCAGCAACAAACTTTTCTATTCTTAAAATCCTCAAGTTAACTAGTTAATTTATAATTAAAAATAAGATTCGTTTACGTAAATGATAAACTAAAATTAATTACTATAAGAACATCTGTTGGGTCTTTTAATGTCGTCTAAGATATGCAGCAGTTGGTCTAATAAAGCATGGCATTGAATTCTTTAAAAGCATGGCATCAATTTATTATCAAACAAAAATTCTTTTCCCTAGAAATCTGTAATTCATCTGTTCATCGTAGTTTAATAATTGTATGACGAGGCCTTGTTATATCGCACACAGTTTTTCCCATTAGTTGCAATGTTAATTTGTAAAAAGAAAAATTACTTACGTACAGTGCCGTTGCCACGGGGGCGCAATGCGCCCTCTAAAAACTGCTTTAAAAATAAAATAATGCCTCTTGTTATTTTTTTCGAACTTGAATAGTTGCAATGTTCTCATGTATAAAAATATTAGGTAACCGAAGTAACAGTTGCTGTAGATCAATATTTATAAAATAAAATATATTTGTACTTATGCTTTGGGCTTTTGTGTTTTTTTATCGCATCGACGGCTGCATAAAGCTGACGTGGATTATTCAGATTCGTCAGACTTCAAATAAATTGTTATTGATCGATGCAACGTTAATCGTTCGTTTATTAATAAAATAAGAATCATAACTGAATGTTAAACAACGTGTTGCTACTTACACAAAACAAGAGCATAGTTGAATACACTAAATTATTCGTGTTGGATATGAATTATTGCGCAAGAAGGGAACTGTATGCACTCATCGAACAATGAAGATAGGAAACCGCTCTCTCATTCTTGTTCATGGTTAGATTTACATTGTTTGAGGCATTATTATTGACGGAAAGATTCTATCCACGGCATCCGTTTTGTTCTTCAGAGGTGAGGAAATGTCACTTTAGTTGTTAGCAGGCACTTTAGTAAATTCTATATAATAGTTTAGGAATCGGTCTTCGCGAGCATGCTTTGCTGGATGAAGTTAAGCTGATTCTGCAAAATACTGAAGGTGATGATAACAGTGTAACAGTACAAGACCATCAGCCTGCAGGAAATAGAAGACGTCGTAAAAACTCTGGTTTTAAAGACTATATTGATGACCATCTGCAAACAGATAACACCAATTTGTCAGAAAATGATAACCTCAAACGATCGTGGTTCTGTCTAATTGACAATATCCTGGTTGAGCTTGATGAACGTTTCTCGGAGAAAAATTCGCATCTTATTCGTGCCATGGAGTCACTAAATCCCGAACCAGAACATTTCTTTGACAAAGGCCGAATGGGATTTCTCGCAGATTTGATCGACCTTGAAATGGACAGCTTTGTTTTGGCTCAAATTGATGTTGCCAAAAAAATACACCAGTGACCACTGGAGGAAAAACGACAAACATAATCTGGTGTCTGTTTTGCAATAGCTTTTCCATTCGAAATCGAAGGACCTTCCTGCCATTACAGAACTGTATGAGGCAGCATTAACAATTGGATCCTCAAGTGCAACATGTGAAAGAGTTTTTTCTGCTCTGACAAATGTGCTTACAGACCTCCGTCAGTCGATGTCTCATGAAAGGCTGGCAAACTTGATCCTCATCGGGTTTGAGAAGTGCATCCTTGATGATATATGTCAGAGTGTTGATGGGAAGCATAATATATTGAGAGACTTCAATTCTTTCATAATAGACGATTACAGTTGTTTTAATAACAAAATTTGGACTTGGTTCACATTGCTTTAATTAATTACAAGGGTCCAATCAACTTTCCCTGAGACTGACTCGTGCTGTGTGTTTTGATTAACCTACCAGTTGATACCTAACTTAAGCTCTTGTTGGCAGATATCAAAGATTTTTTCATTAGTGAATTCGCTTACGAATTAATAAGGATGATAACAAAAATTTATAACGAAAACTGAAAATGATTACAATGTACTCGCGCCCTTTGAGTCTGTCATTGCGCCCTCAATGTGTACGTTTTGGCTACGACACTGCTTACGTATCATCTGATATTACTACAAGTAGTTTCTTAATTATAACTAAATATTGAGAGAGGATTTTCTAGAGAGCGCTGTAAAGGTTCTGTAGGAATTCTGATCTTCTCCATGCTAAACAGCTGGGAAATTCATATTTCTTGCTATTTAACAAACGTTGTATTTGTCTGTAAACCATAGACAATTTTATGTAAAGAGTAGTGCTGCTAATTGTCAGGCTGCTCTCCGGTCAGTAGACAGAAATTAGGGACTGCTGGACCTAAACCCAAGGGTCCTAAAATGGATGTTTAGCCCGCGTACGCGTAAGATGCCATTTAGGTTGAAATTAAGGTTGAATTCAGATTGGAAATTTCAGGTTGAAATCTTAATTTTTAGAATTTAAAGTAAGAAATAATAATGTTCCACAGTTTTTCTTCGCCTGCTGGTATGAATTTGTTATTTATAAATAATTGATATTAATTACTGATCATAGCAGACTATCTAATTAGAGAAAAACTAAAGATCAACCTCATAATGAGCTCCCCCCCCCCACCCGTAAAGGAACAGCGATATGTATGCGGATTTAGAACACTAGAAAACGGGGTTTCGATACCTGTGGTGGGCAGCGCACAGATAGCCCTTTATGTAGCTTTGTGCTTAATTCCAAACAAACCTGGTAATGAGTACAGCCAACTAGGTATATTTTTGTTACATTCTTTCTTTTAAAGATTATAATCCATCGTTTCATCAATTGGGTACCCTCGCTGTTAACGTTATTTTCGGCCATAAACCCAATAACATCCCAAGAGGTTCGACCAGCTTAGGATATTTAGTGTCAGTCTTAAATCTATATACTAAGCTAATTTAACTACAACCAGTGATTATAATTCAATAGCTCGAAGCCATCTTAGTGTAATAACTTCGCTTAAAATGCTGTTTGTTCTTTTTAGCTTATATTACAATAAACAAAATATTCAAAAAGCAACTTCAAATATTTCGCCAGTCACAGCTGTGTTTCAAAAGTCATCATTGTTTTGAGTTCACACGTTGTTAAACAAGTATTATACTTTCACCGTGTAACAAATAAATTCTTCCACGTTTATTTTAGAATATTTATTCATTCGATTGTTGAAGTTTAACATAAAACGTCGTACTATATGTCAAAATTTTTGAGATTGCTTATTTCTTCACACAAAGCTACAAAAGGGCTGTGCATAGAAGGAGTTAGTCATAACACTCATCGCCAAATCTTAGGCTACTTTTGTATGACGGAATAGTGGTATTTCACCGTGCTTTTATAGTGCACCCACAGTTTCAAAGTGTCGAGCGCGTTTTTGCCGCAACGGTCCGCGAACCTCATACCCTCGGATTCACATTTCGAGCGCACTAACCATCAGGCCACGTCCGACCCAAGGTTTTTAAACTTAAGGACAACTTGCCTGTTAGAGAGCTTATTTCGACTAACAGTATTACCGTTATTATCATTCATTGAAGAAGGGAATATAACTTAAAGTTACACATAAGTATCAAAATTAAGGTGCTTTTTTCAGTACAATTTAAAATTTACAAATACACTAAAACTGTAGTCGAACTTTGGAAAAAATCACTTGCAGAAGAAACAGAGAGTATGTCGTACAACGATCTTTTTAGTATTTTTGAACTTTTTTACAGAATTATATTTTACGTATATTTTACAACATAAACAGTTACATGTTATTTCAAGTGTAATTCGGCTTCATCAACGTTTAGTTGAGCCGAAAGAAATACAAAGAAACATCAGGATCAGTCTTCTTGAAAAACGAGACTTTTTTTTACTCTTAATCCAATATCTACAGATTTACCGAGGTCACATTAACTACTTTTTCTTTTCGCGAATGTTGCCCAGAGTATTCTGGTGAAGTTGTGCTGTGAATCGTTATATCCTACCGTGAATGCTGTCTAACGAAGGCTGAAATGGAGTCTACATTGATTAGCATACCACTAGATATTCAAATTCCTTCTGCTTGCTCAACTAGTTAGGCTCATCAAGACTCAGACGATAGAATTTAACTTTGAGTTTTTTTTTACCATTTCACTGAAGAATTAACTTTTGTTGAATTTGATGCTTAATTATGTGTTCCAATTTAGTGCACGCTTGTAGATGGCCAGCAGGAAGAAAAAGAAACTGTATACGACTCGATTATTACTTCTTTTATACAAAAAAAAAACGTTTTCGGAATTGGTTTGACTTTTATCAAAAGAAGCATGGCACATGACAATTACGATGCCCGCATCATTAATAACTGTTCGTTTTTTTGTGTGTGTATGATGCATTTGTTTTGTATAATTTGCAAAATATTCAAGTTTTGTAATTAAATTCATTATCAAATATATTATTTGAGTACAATTATTAGCAATATATTTTTATTTTAAACGGTTTCTTAGCAATGGGTTGATTATATATTTATTTGTTTGTTTCAGAATTTTTTGCAAAGTTACACAAAGGCTATCTGCACATTTTCGCCCCTAATTTTGAATTGAAACGCTATAGGGAACAGCAGTTAATCAAGCAGCACCCACCGCCAACTCTTGGTCTTCCCTTCTCTGATAAAATAGTGGGATTTTATTTGCACCCACGGTCCCAAAGTGCGAGGCGCGTTCTTGAGACCATGGGTTGCGAACCATGAATTTCTAAATTTACAATTCGGGCAGAGTTGTGTTAGTGAAATCAAACACTCAAATTTACCTACTGAAGTTAATGTTAAAACATTAATGCTAAAGATAAAAGTAACGAAAAATCATAGCAACTCGTGCACCTAAAAACCGTATTGTGTTAGACCACTAGTAACAGTATCATATGATGTTGTAACTTCGTTCTTTAGTTAGTGGTTCTTATAAACTATGTGATGAAAATTATTTAAATTGTAATCCATTTGACGAGAATAAATTACTGTATTCCATCCTTTAACGTTTCCACAGACTTGATCACTTGTACACTGTTGCTACTTGTTGTAGTCCTACATTACAAATTTCATTAACTAATGTAAGACAGATCAATTTACTTGTACTGTACTTACTGGTTTCACTAACTTAAATTATATTAAAATGGCTTATACAGATGTCGGGAGTTTTTGGAATATCTAATTAACTTATGAAGATATCTATCTGAATGACCTAATGTGACAGTAAAATAATAAAACTTTTTTCTGGTGCAAATAGTTTTGAAATTCAATAATAAATAAGTGGCAAAATTACATACTTTTGTAAAAATCAACAAATGACCTTATTATTAATAAAATATGTTAACTAAAAGCTCGGCCAAAATGCATAATTAATTTTGAGTAGAGCAGTTAAACTTAATATCTTACAGAATTGAGGAAAAACAAGACAATTGTACGTTTCATAAATAGTCGTTTATTACGACCACGGTTTCACCAGTAAAATCATCATCAGGTACCACTTCATGTGTCACGACTGCAATGGTGTATCTATAGGTCAAATATGACGTTCGATAGAAACGAGAATTAAAGAATACTCAAGAAGCTGGAAATTAAGTAAAATGGATCCAACCTTTGCATCCCACCTTATTGAAACTAAACACCAATTTCATCCAGAAACAAAACTGCAAAAGTTTACATAACCGTGAAAAAGGTAAAAAAACTAGACAGTCTGGAAATTTTAGAAATAAATAAATGTCTAAAAACAAATCCAGAAAAAGTTCTAAATGACCAAATCAACTTAAGCTCCTCCCTATTTGTCCCTAGGTAAATGTCAAGCTCACTTTCAGTTCTTTGTTTAAACATATGTATGTATAAACCCTGATGATGCCTTTACTGGCGAAACCATGGTCGTAATTAACGATTTACTTGTGAAACGTAAAGTTGTCTTGTTTTTCCTCAATTCTGTAATTATGGAGTTTCACCAAGTACCGACGGTTTCAAGTATGAATTACTTAATATCTTACTTCAGAATTATTTTATGATTATAAAAAAACACAACTCAAGTATGAATGCGTTATTGTATCATTTTTTAAATTTCTTTTTTTTTTACACAATTAGGAATTTTAACGTTTTAGTGATTTTAGAGTAAATTTAAGTTAATTTTTAATTTTCTGTTCTTTTTTGTATTTAATGGAAAACTATAAAACTTCTTACAGGAACTCAAACTAAGATAAAGTTATTTCAAAGACAGGATAAATCTCTAATGCTGTAGAATCCTTACTTATGTTTGGAGTCTGTTTTTCTCCTTCATCATTTTCCACATTCCGCTTCCAAGAGAATTTTATTTCTATTTTCTATATCGATTCTTCAAGTCACTTTTGACAGTAATTATAGAATTCGAAAACAATAACGATGTGACTTTTCTCCCTTTATTTTTTCTGTATCGTTTTATCCTCAGTCTCTTTTGTTTATAACGTGTACCTCTTGTAAGCTTTTTATTTCACTATTACGTCGACTACTGGTCAATATTGCGCTCGGAAGTACTATACTTAAGTTCTGTATTACTTATACCATCCGTCAAAAAAGAACTTTTGAAGATTCAACCCTCTAACAGATTGTCGCTAAAATTATGATCAGTTATCATCAACAGAGTATAATACAAAAAACCGAAATTCTATACTGGTGATTTAGTGCTAAACGTTTAGAATTTTTTTGTGTGTACAATAGTAACTATGTAATACTTTCATGGTAATAGCTCATATCTGATAAACAGGGAAAAGCAGATGAAGTCTTATTAAATGTGTTTGAAATATGAATCCATCAGAATAAAATGTGGCACGCAATTTTTCTCTCACTTCGAATATGAAGTAGTTTATGTACCATTTAAAATATTTGGTGTGTTTTAATAAACTAATAAAATCAATTACACCACATTTAATTCAGAAACTATTGAATAAGGTGAAAGTAATTCGTAGGTGCAGTTTTCTCCAGACTATAACAAAAACTATTTATTGGAATATCTATTTTACTATTGTGTAAACATAATTTTTCTGAATAAAGGCTAGGTATGCACGTGAATTGTGTAATATTAAAGTAAGGAATAAAATGAAATATAAAACAAAGTCTTCAGACAAACCAGACTATTTCAATTTCTTAATAACAGCTTAACCAGAACTGACACAATACAATACTCTTACACTATTTTTGTTTTACTTATTCGACTTAATGAGTCGTTTTATATTGCGCTCCATTATATATATATATTAATTTGAGGCCTCCGGTGGCCCAGTTGTAATTCTAAGGGGTTATAACGTTAAAAATCGGCAGCCGATTGTGTGTAGTTTTGTGTTTAACAACATAAAAACACACACAAAAAAAATCTGAGTTCAGAGATTAAAATGGTGTTTAACTTTTTTGGCACATACGGAAGTAATTCAGGATTGTTAAGAATGAAATATTTTGAAGATTTTTAACTTTAAAAAAAGCATAATTTATTTTGAGAAAGTATCAAATAACGCAAAATATCTTATATATTTATAAACTGAGATGCTTTAGCTTTGTTTTCTGTGAAAAATTCTAAAATTCTGCATTTTTTCAAAACTCATTAGAAAATTATACAAAAAGATGGATAATTAGTTTCTGTAGTAGCCTATTGTGTAGCTTTGAGCTAGAACAAACAAAACCTTCTCTACTTACCGTCGTAATTAAGGGTGAATTTTTTTTGTAATAGATAACATTGTATTTTATTCATTTTACTTGTATAGTTATTTTTTTTTGTGTGATATCGTATATAGCCATACATATAATTTTCCATCATTATAGAAGTAATCGTTACAGTAGTATTTTCGGCAGTCTGAAAATAACAAAATATAAGAAATCCAACAGAAAATCGTATTTAATATTCGACAGGATTTATAGATTAAATTAGATATAAACCACCCTTCAGAAATCAAAATTTATTCAGATCTAAAGACATATTACCTACTCTTTGCGTTTGTCCCACGGTAGGTCGGCGGTAAGTTTACAACGCTAAAATCCCTGGTTCGATTTCGCGCGTTAGACACACTGCAGAGAGCCAAATGTGGCTTTACTCTAAAACAAACAAACTGCCAATGGACTCATGGATTATGTAGAAATATACTTTTGGTGGCTGTAATGCCACTTACATTACCAAAACAATAGGTTAAGTGAAAAAAAAATAATTAAACATTTGTTGTTGTTAAACAAATGTTTATACAATTTTATTCAATTATGTACCAGCTGCCCAGTGCCGGCTAACAATACGAAGAATTAAATTGTGGCGGAATGCTACAAGTTCTTCAAATACCTATATAATGATAGGTTTCTTTTTTGTGAGTGTAAAACACTTAAATACATCATTTCAAATAGGTTAATTACGTTTACGGGCTTATGAACACATGAGAATTTGTAGCAGAACTGGAAAACTACTGCCAAATACTCTAGACTTATACACATACTGAAAGCAGCAGTCACCTCAATTCGATTAAATATTTTTAAAATATCTCATATGGATCAGCAGCGAACTGGACTCTAGATAAAAGCTAGAGAGAAGCCTACTGGTTTGTCATAAAAATAATAAAAGCACATACTTAAGAATTATGGGTAATAATTTAATGTTAAAACACTAGTCGTACATAGGTCAGGTGATCAGCAAATCCTTCACAAGATAGGAAATAACATCTTCAGCAGAAATATTAAGTAAATCTTTTACAATTCACCTCGTTATTGGTAGAATTAACACACATGTTAAATTAAATGTTAATAAGATAGCTATAGACAATGTTTCCCGTGTAGCCCCGGTGGGTCAGTTCGTGCCTGAGCTGGGTCTTTAAGTCTATTCTGTATACAAGACTGTTCAGTTTAAGAGTTATTATTTAGTTTAGTTAATATTTAATGATTATTTAGTTTTCATAACAAAAGTGTTAAAAGTTCGTTATGTACGATAGTTATGACAAGTTTCGTTACGTAACTCTGTACGAGTCGTAGGTTGTAATATTGTTGACGTCATCTTACTCGAAGCTTCTAAGTCTTTCTCGTTATGTATAATATCGTTGTTACTAGAGAGCTAGATATTTTTATATTTTTCTGTCGCGTGTTATAATTATGTACAGATACAGAGAGAAAAAAACTTAAGTTAGTGAAAGAAAAGCGAAGTTAGACTGTGTGATTGTGAGTTTAGCCGTAAGGGGCGATTTCTAAAGTGAGTTTCACAGCTTGTATTGAAAAACAGAGACAAAGGAGAATGATTTGTCTTGTCAAAGGGTGTTATAAAGTAATTGAACCCACATGTGTGAACTTTGACGAAAAGGAGACAATTATTTAAAGGTCTGGATACAACTGTGGTAGCGAGCAGTTATAGTGGTGATTTTGAAGTGAGTTTCACAGTCTGTATTGAAAGAACAGAGATAGAAAATAATAATTTGTCTTGTCAAATGGGTTCTAAGGTAATTGAACCCGTCTGATGTATAAGAGAATTATCTAAAGTTCTGGATACAACTGTGGTAACCCACATGGTAACGTAAGTGAATTTATCACTGATTGTATTGTCATAACAGAGGAGATAAAAAGTAATTCGTCTTTTTAATTGGGTTCTAAAGCAATTGAACCACCCTATGTGGAGTTTTGACAAAAAAATTAAATTATTTAAAGCTCTAGATTCAACTGTGATAACCTATATATATATATGTAGATAATTTTTTTACTGGTTTTGAATATATTATTTAAAAACAAGTAGATTGTGTGCTGTCCGTTTATTGTTGAAATTTATTGCCAACAAGTCACAGGCACCTACTGTAAAGAATACGGTTCTATAAAGATCTAACAATGCCCCGGTGGGTCATTCTGCACTTGAGCTGGGTCATTAAGAGCGTCTAGTATTAATGTTTGTTTGTTGTTAAACACAAAGTACACAGTGAGTTATCGATGCTATGCTTAACATGGGTATCGAAACCAAGTTTTTAGCGTTATAAGTCTCCAGACTTAACGCTGAGCCTCTAGGAAGCCTATTTATTTTACACGAGCTCCCAACTCTAAATAATAACACAACTTCACTTGGGTCTGTTCAAAATAACTTTATGTAATTCCACAAAGAAAAGCAATAAAACATTGAATATTGTAACATGTATGTTGTTTTACACCCATCCTCAAACCTTTTGATTTTATTTCATTATTCTACTTTGTATTTTCATTCCTTATCTTGGATCTTTGTAACTTACCTTTTATCTTATTCAATGTAGCTTGCTGTTTATTTCGAAACGTTTAAGTATTAAATGTCTCTTGCAGTTTCATGAGAATCTAAAGTGATGTTTGTTACCGTTTCATAAGAATCTAATGTAATGTTTGTTACCGTTCCCGTTCTGTTTTTCTATATGATTAGATCTCTTTTAGTTTTGAAATAAAAAATATATTTTCCTTCCAGGTTTTGTTTTCTATGTAAATCTCTATACGTTCTGAAATAATGTTTAATTCGTCATACTTTCTCTGAAGTTTCTATAGCTGAAGACCACAGAGGACCATTATTTGATGTGGAGCCTCCATCTAGGGTCGTATTTTACAACAACACTGAAGCTGCTATTCCGTGTTCCGCCACTGGAAATCCGAATCCCCTTATTAGCTGGAGGGATGAGCGCGGAGATGAAGTTAAAGATATTCCCAATTTACGTTACATTAACCAAGACGGCTCTTTAATATTTCCGCCATTTTCAGCTACTGAATACCGTCAAGACATTCATTCAGTTGTTTACACATGTGTGGTATCGAACACTGTTGGGACTGTAAGAAGTCGAGACGTACACGTGAGAGCAGGTAAGGACTTGGATGTAGCTTGTTGTTCAATATGATGTGTGTGTGTGTGTGCACGTAAATCTTTTCTTTTGTACTAACTGAACAAAAAATATATAATTAAAAATCAATAAGATGGTTGGAAACTTTGACTGCATGCTTATGTATTTGGTTAAAAAGAATATTTTGACTTTACCTTCCATTAGATGTGGCGTGGCATGGCCAGGTGATTAAGGCGCTCGACTCCCAATCTGTAGGTCGCGGGTTCGAATCCCCGTCCCATCAAACATGTTCGCCCTTTAAGCCTTGGGGCGTAATAATGTGACGGTCAATCCCACTATTCGTTGGTAAAATAGTAGCCCAAGAGCTGCCTTCCTTATAGTCTTTCACTGTCAAATTAGGGACGGCTAGCGCAGATAGCCCTCGTATAGCTTTGCGCGAAATTAAAAAGAAACCCAATTTTCTTTTAACTCGATGTTTGTGGTTAAATGGTTTTATAGAAATGATGAAAAACTATACAGATCTAGCGAGAAAAGGAAGCATTAATAGCAACTTGTCGTGGAAACAAGTTTGACTTAGAGAGTCCTTTGTTGTAGTAAATCATACTTAAGGTTATACAACTTGGCATTCGTTTTGAATAAATAAAAAAGTCATCACGAGTAAGTAATAAAGACCAAAGCCAAACCTAAAATACAAAACAGGTTAAAAAATATGAAAATTGCCTAATGTAAGGACGTCTAAGCAACATTACTATCAAGATGAAAACATGTTGCATATATATTATATACAATGTGGAATGTTCATTAGTCTGGACGGCCTTCATTACATTGCCAAGCACTTAATATCACATTAGTTATATTTCTTAATATACTGTTTTTAATATACTTTTATTGGTATTTAATGGCCGAGTTAATTTACCTCAAGCTGGTTTTTGTACAGTTTTCCTTTACAAGTTTCTTTCATTATAAGAAACATATTTATGCTAATTATCAAGCAAGTGCAAAATAATTGATGTCATATTTAAAACTGTTCTTTGTTGTATGAATTCTACCAGTTCTCGGAAGAAAGTGGAAAATGATACGTAATTACTGCTACTGGAGGAATTTTCCGTTGAAGAATTTGCATTGAAGCAATTATCCCTCAATATCAGCCACCTTCAAATTTTTACAAGTTTAGAAGCGCAAGCGTTAACATTTTGGAGATTCTATAAAAAGTTTTTTTTACAAACTACATAAAACTTCCGTTGTTACCAAAACCTCTTCTGTCTACAAAGCGTACTTTCGAAAACAAAAAACAATCTCGCTTAAATACTCTGATTTTATTGTTACTTTAAAACTGAAAACGTGTAGTTCTTTTTTTTTAAAGTTGCGAGGTTTTTTCTTCTTTAGAATAATAAAAGTCCAAAGTTGTGTTTCAGTTCTCCTGATTGCTATACATCACGCAATTTATCCCAATCTTCAAAGATCACATTAATGAAATAGAGAGTCTCCAACAAACCAAGTTAATGTGGAGAAGCGAGAAGAAAACTGCAGAGATAGAAATCAATAATCTTGTATATATTTACAGAATGTATTACAGGAGCACTTTTGATGTGTTACAGGGTGGCCACGGCTCACCAGCTAAGAATCCCGGAACCTAAAAGCGTGTAGTGTGTAGGTAAAAATGACCAGATTGAAACGATATTACCCCATATGAGGGAATATTATAAAAATACGTGCTTTCATGTGCATTAGTCTACCAGTGTATGAATAAGACCTGATGGACTGTGCAGTTGTATTCAGTCTTGCCCAGTGTGCTCAGTTGTAATCACTTTTGTCCTGTGTGTAAGACATGCTAGACGGTTTAGTTGTCACTTTTGGCCTGTGTGTAATGCATTCTAGACGGTTCAGTTGTCACTATTGGCCTTTGTGTGAGACATACTAGACGGTTCAGTTGTCAGTTTTTGTTTGTGTTCAGTTGTTCCTTTTAGCCTGTGTGTAAGACATACCAGATGGTTGAGTTGTCACTTTTGGTCTGCGTTTTCAGTTGTAGTCACTTTTGTTCTGTGTGTTTAGTTGTAGTCACTTTTGGCCTGTGTGTAAGACATACTAGACGGTTCAATTGCCACTTTTGGTCTGTGCTTTCAGTTGTAGTCGCTTTTGTTCTGTGTGTTCAGTTTTAGTCACTTTTGTCCTGTGTGTAAGACATGCTAGACGGTTTAGTTGTAGTCACTTTTGGCCTGTGTTTAAGACATAGTAGACGATTCAGTTGTCACTTTTGGTCTGTGCGTAAGACATATTAGAGGTTCAGTTGTCACTTTTGGTCTGTGTGCTAGTGAGACTCGCTAGACTGTACAGTTGTGTAACTCTTCAACCGATGTGACTTGGTTAAGATGAATCTGAATATAGATATGTCGGAAATAAACAAACATAAATAATGTGTCTGTGACTGTGTGTTTACGAAGTGCAGCATTATAGATACATGTGCGCAGGCTGTAATGTGAGATGAATCTGTTGCAATTAGGCGTATTGGAACATTGTGCAACTGGAATATAATTTAAGGGGTAAAACAATATTTCAACCTATCATTTGTTTTTATCGTTCTCTACCACAGCGCATTTATTCCCCCCACACTTTTTTGTAGGTGTACTTGCTCGCAATTTTTTTTATCGAAATAAATAATGTAATTGTAGTTGTAATCTTGTTTTTGTAGAAAATGTATAATTAATTCTAGTTAGTGTTAACTAGTCTACCTAATTCTATATCAGTTGCCCATAATTGTAATTTTTTTTCAACAATGAATCGCTTCGTTATCACAGTGACAACAATTGAACATAATACCACAGCTAAAACAATGGTCACAGTTATCACAGTGATAACAATTGAATATAATACCACAGCCAAAGCAATAGTGATACTCAACGGTAATATACGATTACATGAATAATATAAATCTAGTCAGTTTGATCTTTGTTTCGGAGTTTCTGTGCAAATCTACGAATTGGGCTATCTGTGCATAGCTACTCCTAATTTTGAACTATTAGGCTAGAGAGAAGGCAGCTAGTCAATAGCGTTCACCGCCAACTCTTCGTATACTCTTGTCTGACCGAATATTGGGATTTGAGAAATCACTCTTATTAAATCTCAATGGTCCAAAAATGTAAAGCGCGTATTAGCTGAAACGGGCCGCGAACCATGAACTCTCGGACTGAGAATTCGAGCAGACTATTCTACTACTCCACGAACGATCCAGAATTTATAGTTTGTACCTTAAAAAAGACTTATAAGTCTAAATGAAGGGAAACGGAGAAAAAAAATAGAAGAACAGACGTATAATATTTTACTTGATGGATGAATAAAATACAAAAATAACCTTGATATAAGGATTCGAGCAGACTTTATACACACTTTCCTGAATGCGAAAATTTCTTTCATGTTAACAATATTGCTCAACTTCTCGTATTAAAGACGTTTTCAAAACCCCCACACACACACTATATATATATATATATACAGAAACATGTATATGAGATTATACACATAAGACCTATTTTCCTGGAAATAAGTCTTCCTTGTCTGATGATTGAAATTTTACCATGAGTAAGTAATGCATGCGACATTTTCTCCTCCAATAAATATGTAAAGAGGGAAACCGATCCCGGATCTCTATCTTTTTCTGTTACAGGATCGATATTTCCTTTTCTGTGGTGCAACAGCTGGGCTTTTACTTACAGTGTTTAGATACGATATGCTAAACCTTGTAAATACAAATTCGTATGTTTAAAAAGAAGCTTTCTCATACAGTCAAAACTGAAACATTCAGGAAAGGAGACTAAATTATTCATTTTCTATAGAGGAGTTGGACAAGAGAATAATGATGTAACGCAAATATAGAGTATTAATGCAGAATGATATTTCATTCTCAATATCCGTGCAAAGAATTAATAAATAAGTAGCGCCACATATAAGTGACAAACAAGTAAAACTAAGGAAATAAACATAATGAAAATAGTAGAATATATTCTATTGGAATATGTAGATGAAGAATTAGATCCCAAGCAGTGATTAGAATACGCCGTCTATTAGTTTTAACCTCTATTCGTAAAGTTAAATTGAAATTTAAAATTAGAAGCAGATAAGGTCGACCAAAACCATAATGTTCCAGATTAAAACTACCACTTACGGCCTATAACAGTTGCTTGTTTCAGAAGTTTCGCTCACAGCTACACAAGCTCACTCTGTGCATAGCTGTCCCTAAAGAGACTAGAGAAAAGTCAACAACACTTTCTAACATATCTTGGGCTACTCTTGTCTAATGGAATATTGGTATTTCACCGTGACTCTATAGCACATCCACGTCTTCAAAGTGCGGGACGTGTTTCTGTGGCAACGCGTTGTGCGAACCTTGGATTCACGGTCCGAGTTCACTAACTAATAGGCCACACCCGGCCCTATAGCTAGTTGCGGCAAAGCAGCTACTCTAATGAAACAAAACATAAAAAGAGAGAATAGGTAGTTAAAAACAGATTAGTTAGGACAGTGAGTAAAATTAATCTCCAGTATTTAGTAGCTATTTTACGTTTACATCTAATGTTAAAAGGGCGAATGATATACAACCATCTCTTTTTAACTTCGATATTCTTTTCAGAACTTCAGATAACTAGACAAAGAAAAACAAATCAAGGTGTACATTTATGAAAGCAAATATCTCTAAAATACAAACCACAGAGTGCTGTATTTATATCCTTGTAAAATAAGTCGAGTGATATTTTATTTTCCTGGCACCAAGCCGGCAAAATCCAATTTCCGTTCCTTATGTAGCAGCATATATTGTTCTAGTTGTCATGCTGCTCATCTAAGTATGGCGGTGAAAATTTAAAGATAAAAGTCTCTTACCTGTTGTTTTCGTTCATATATTTTGTTGTTTTTGTGTGATGTTAGGAACAACTTTCTTCCCACAACTCACTGTTTTACATGTTGGTTGGTGTGTATCCGCTCCAATTTATAAATTAAAATTTCATTTAACGTGTGAATCGAGAGACTATAGGTCAAAATCAATTAATAGACGACGTTACCACATTCTGTATTTGCGTCTTTCTTCTGCATGTACATCTGTAGTGATATATTCTATGATCCCTATACAGATATTGGCCAAAAAATAAAAACAAAACTCATTATTTATTTGTCTTTTGGACTCGCCCATCATTTGATGAGTAAAGAGGCAATAAAACGATGGACTGTCTTTGCTGGGCCCACCACGGATATCGAAATACGGGTTTTATAGTTATAAGCCTTCAGACTTACTACTGAGCTATTACTGGTGGGAGGGGGAGCTTTACAAAGATACATTATTAATTGTTGGGACCAGATTATTTAGTGTCGGTAGCAGCTCCAGCAATGAACCTGTACGATGACATCAAAGATAGTATGAGGCCATCTACGTCAATAAGAACAATGTGAATAGAACTGTAACCAAAGGTGCACCTATAGTGTTGACCAGTATATATAATGTGGTGAAACGATACCAAGACAGCAATTAAAAGGCCAATGGAACACTCGCAACAAAGGCATAGTCTACATAAAGCCTCGATATGAGCATTTTTAATGCTGTATGGGCTTATATAATAACTAAGAAGGTCCATAGGCAACCAAACAACTTGGCTGAATTTGTAAGAAGTAATACAAGACGTTTGGAACGATAGTCCAGAATCGTAAATTGATAAATTTATGGTAGTATACAAACATACTCTGTTAAAACAAATACAGTGTATTAGTGCAATGTACAAATAATTCGCTTTTCATTTGTTTTTTATGTATTAATGTTCTGTATTATGTATTAATACACTGCATTATGTATTAATGATAACCTGGCCATTTAGTTGCAAGCAGTCATTGCCTGTGACTGTTCTCTACAGATGGGAGAGTCAAAGTTTGGCGACAGCCCCATAAAACCTTGGATTCTTGTTGGTTATTTTTACTCTGCAAACAGCTGGAGGTAGAATAATGATGTGGGGAGCATTTTCATGACATAAACTGGGTCCTTCGGTCTCTTTGAAACGGTCGCATTATATCCCATATATATCTCGGTATCCTCTGGAATCAAGTGCATTCTCTCTTTTCATCACAAGGTGATGAGTATTTTCAAGACAGTGTCACCATTCGGTAGTGTTCATTTTGGTTTTAACAACTTCAGGAGAAGCTCCACCATCTTCCCTGTCCGCCACAATATGGAGAACGTGCTGTCAGGGCATGTACTTCTTTACTGGAGGATTTTGAAATAATATTTTTGATGAATTCCATTAACATAGTATGCGGTTGTCGAACGCATTATCGGGAAAGAGTTAAAAAAAATGTGAGCCAAATTTGTTTTACTTGTTTGTTCTATGGATATGCGTATCTATGTGTTTTTGACCTAGATATTTGAAATTAGATATACTAGAAAAATGATAATCTTCGTGCAGACGGGAGATGGATGGAGGAGGCCAGACCTACCAAGAGCGACGGTTTTGAAACCCGTACTGTAACGAGATATGTAGGTCTATAACAAGGCAGTTTGAAGCCGGTAATGTAACGAGATATGTAGGTCTATAACAAGGCAGTTTGAAGCCGGTAATGTAACGAGATATGTAGGTCTATAACAAGGCAGTTTGAAGCCGGTAATGTAATCGAAATGGACAACATTCCTGACTTTGACAACCGATATAGAGAAAGTTATTTTTCAAAAGATACATCTTTCACACTAGAAGGTAATTATTTTAGTTATATCAGGATGATATTAAATACACACACACACATATATATATATATATCCCTAACGCATTTGGGTGCTATTACCACAGACATTATCCGCTATAATAAGTTGACAACCTGGATCGATAACGGTAATACGATATATATATATATATATATATATATGTGTGTGTGCGCGCGTGTGCGTATACATAACATTATAGCAACTATATATATATATGTATACATATATAATTCACTTATCAATTATGTAATCAATAATCGATTTAGAACAATGGTTCAGATACGTAGTCAAACGTCAGACGCTTTATACAGCATAAGTTGGTAATAATATGTAGATGCAGAATCTCAGACACATAACACACGTAAACACATTGCAGTCAATATCAGTTATGGAACAACAGAACAGAATAAATTGATAATCTGAGCCCTTTCAAAAGGAAGACCTTTCTTCTCCTGTTTAAGTGATTTAAAGAAACATATTTCCAAAACATTTTGACATTGCCAGGACTTTGCCTTTTTAAAAGTTATATATTTTTTTCCTTTACAGTTCAATACGCCTTTATTAGAAAAACATATTACTTTAGGTTTAGCTATCTGCGATAAAAATCACGCTAGACTTTCGATTTGTTTTTGTTATCAAACTTCTCTTAATTTTCCTTAAAGGAGTTCATATTTTTTAAATTTCTTGTTCTATAAATAGTATCATAATCCAACCCAGCTGATGAGTTATGGAGTTAAACGAAAGATCTCATTGATCTCATTGATTGATAACAGACAGCAGATATATCTGAAAGGCTATTTGTATATACAGCCAATTTGTAAGCCGTAATAGTCACTTTATGAGAAATGTGGGAATAACATCTGCAGTATACCATGGTTTTTTATAATGCTTCCCTTTTGGTTTCAATGCTTCCCCAGCTTTCGGCGTTCGACCCCTCAACTTTGAGTATTATACAATGTTTTACAGCTCTGGCATAGAGCTTATTGTGTGTATTATTAAAGAACTGGCAGTGTAACATCTCAACTAACAATGTTTGTAAATGTGAATTTTAATATTCGTCACAATAGAAGTTATCTAACCTATATAAAAGCCAGTTGTGTTACATCACGCTTGTTTTCCCGAAATAGGAGGAGTCATAAAAGCCAAAATGCATTTATCCAGATAGAATAGTTCGATTACTGTCGGCCTGGCATGGCCAGGTGGTTAGGGCGCACGACTGAGGGTCGCGGGTTTGAATCCCCGTCCCACCAAACATGCTCGCCCTTTCAGCCGTGGGGGCGTTATAATGTGACGGTCAATCCCACTATTCGCTGGTAAAAGAGTAGCCCAAGAGTTGGCGGTGGGTGGTGATGACTAACTGCCTTCCTTCTAGTCTTACACTGCTAAATTAGGAACGGCTAGCGCAGATAGCCCTCGTGTAGGTTTGCGCGAAATTCAAAAATAAACAAACAAACAATCGATTACTGTCTGCCCATTACGATTTTAGTGACGGGGTGCAAGAGGGCCATGAAGTGTGTGTGTGTTCCGTGAAACCTTATATGTATAATGAGTGTTGGTATAACAAACCATAAAATAAAGACGTAGTGTGGGTCACCTAGCCTAGAGCCAAGTACATAAAATATATTATGAAAGTAAAAATGTCGATTCCATTTTAAACTTGCATCGTTTCTGAATCAAGCTATTTTCTGTTATATCACTAACGGTTTTAATAAAAAAAAACTCATTAAACAACGGAGACTAAATCAAGAAATCAACACATATTTTTCCACTTGCTATGTACTTTTATTTAAATATTTTTCCAATTTTGTCTATACATTTCATTGATTGTTGTGGTTACTACCTCGACTGCACTTTTCAGCCTGTTTGTTGGTCAAGCTTGAATTCGCAAAATTTATTTATTTCAGGTAGCTAAGAAATGTGAGGTTAGGGTATACTATGGGGTGGGAGTGGTAGTGCTTGGTCCGTCATTTTTGGCGGGCTATACGATAATATATAATAAACTACCAACTTAGTTGATAAAAACTTTTCCCTTCGAACAAAAACACTATGAATCATATTAATGTCAACAACGAAAGAAGATACTGGACTGTTTGTTACTAT
Organism: Limulus polyphemus; assembly: GCF_000517525.1. Lineage (NCBI taxonomy): Eukaryota > Metazoa > Arthropoda > Merostomata > Xiphosura > Limulidae > Limulus > Limulus polyphemus. The sequence goes on along the minus strand of NW_013665945.1, from coordinate 608,582 downwards.
AATGCTTAACAATAATTGCACTCTCGAATCATATATAGGTAACAATAACAGGAGAACATTTTATATTATTTGTTACTACAATATCTAACAATAAGTTAACTGTTACGCTACATGTTAATACCAATAATAGATTTTATTCAATAATAACTGAACCGTCATGCTTTATATATATATTTGCCTCCCCCCCCAGTGGAACAGCGGTATGTCTATGGACTTCCAACGCTAGAATCCGGGTTTCGATACCCGTGATGGGCAGAGCACAGATAGTCCATTGTGTAGCCTTGTGCTTAACTTCAAACAAACAAACAATATATATATATTAATACAATAATGAAATAATTTTTGTAGTATATATTACCACAATACCTAACAATAATTGAACCGCCGATAACACGGAATTCGATTTTCCAGTACAGTGAACATGTTAAGAAACGTTTTACCTGCACCACTTCCCATAGAAAGAGTTTGTTTGTTCTCTATCACGAGCTTTGTATTGTGCAAATAGCTTTCATAGCTGAAAACCTCGCTCTCATTCACGAATCCACAAAACATGGCACTAGTCATGTAAATATAAAACAGATCCTTAGAAATTATGTTCTACGACTTTTCTTCTGTCATGATGTATACATTTCGATTACTTGTGTATTTGATTTCGTAAAATCTTGGCGAACGAAATGCATTTTTCTTCACTTCGTTGATAAAGGTATGAAAATACAAAAGTTCAGCACACAAGTAATACATCTTACACACACTGCGCATATATTCACAAATAATCCATCTTACACACTATGCGCACATATTCACAAACAATACATCTTACACACTATGCACACATATTCACAAATAATATATCTTACACACTCTGCGCACATATTCACAAATAATCCATCTTACACACTATGCACACATATTCACAAATAATCAATCTTACACACTATGCACACATATTCACAAATAAGATATCTTAGACACACTGCGCACTTATTCACAAATAATCCATCTTACACACTATGCACACATATTCACAAATAATATATCTTACACACACTGCGCACTTATTCACAAATAATATATCTTACACACTATGCACATATATTCACAAATAATACATCTTACACACTATGCACACATATTCACAAATAATACATCTTACACACACTGCGCACTTATTCACAAATAATCCATCTTACACACTATGCGCACTTATTCACAAATAATCCATCTTACACACTATGCACACATATTCACAAATAATACATCTTACACACACTGCGCACTTATTCACAAATAATCTATCTTACACACTATGCGCATATATTCACAAATAATCCATCTTACACACTATGCACACATATTCACAAATAATCCATCTTACACACTATGCGCATATATTCACAAATAATCCATCTTGCACACTATGCGCATATATTAGATACAACACATAATTTTCCTCTTACTGCTTATGTTGGTTGAGGTCTTGTCGATCATATCCAAGACTAGAAATCATCGATTGATCTAAAATGATCAAAACGGATACAGTGAGAAGAACAAAGTATCTCATTCTTACTTATTCTTCTTCTACTTCACAGTATTTGTCCAATTTTGATTGGATTCTAACATTTTTGGATGACCTTTCCTTAAGACCAGTTTTATCTTCAATAATAACCCCAACATGACTGCATCTACAAGTTTGTATTTCATGTAAACATCACACCTTCTCTCCTTGTTCAGTCATACAGAAAACAGGTCTTCTATAAGTAAATTACTTTCATCAAAATCTTGACACAAACGAACGGAAGAACAATTTTAAAATGAATTTGTATCTGCAAGAGGGGAACCGATGAGCACAAAAGTTGTATTGTTTGAAAGCTCTAATAATTATCGTTTAAAGGCCTTTTCAATGATTTTTATCGTTTCCCAAATATTGTGATGACCACAATAGCCGCTTGTTTCTGTATGACCGATTCCCCGTTTTAGGGTAAAAATAAAGCTTTTACTTCCTTGTTTGCAATATAAAGTTTTGTCTCACCTTTGTACTATGAAGCAATGTAAATAAACAATTGTATCGCCAGGATTGTTGCACGGCTTTGTCTCACCTTCGTACTATGAAACTGTAAATAATAAACAACCGTATCGCCAGAACTATTGTAGCAGATCGATTAGTTTTGACCAATTACTCTTCATAAGGTTGAAGTTCATAATTTGTGAGTTTAATACATAATGCTATAAGTTGTATAGAAGCTGCAACAATGCTGAATTACAATAACACAATTGTCGCATAACACTAGCAATACTGCAATTATAAGTCATATACAGTATGAAGTAAAAATAGTTCGTATAAAATATAACTCTTTTTGTAGACTTCCGCTGATGAATCTTTTAGCCCCAATTCAGATAATATAAAAATGGTTAAAACAACCGTAAGAAAAAAGGAAATATGGTTAGCATTTCAATAAAATGACTTTAATCATGGCTTGTTATCCTTTTCCTGAGTAATAAAACAAGATGAAGAAAAGGATGATGTTTCTATGGCTTTAACATACACCAAGCTAATGCTTTATACGTGGATGGAATAATTAATTTTTCAAATAAGACTTATGACGTGATAACGCGTATCAAATGAGATACGCCATACGAGTTAATACTTAATACATGACTGGAATAATTATTTTTTCAAATAAGACTTAGAATGTAGTAGTGCTTATCAAACAAGAAACGCCATACGAAGTAATAACACAGGCCTGCGATGGTTTTATTGTCTTGAAATGTTTACATTTTCTACAGTAATTCCTGTGCGCTGAATCCGAAAATATTTTTCTTCATCACATCCAGATTTTCCACAAAACGTCATATGTACTTTTATAAAAGTGAATCATTTTCGTTGAAATGTGGTCACATTTTGTTATGCTTAAATGTTGACAACCGCTGGTTATATATTTCTCTAGACCAATCGCAATGTGAGAGTCTTATCGATCGTTCTAGAACCTCTCCCCCAGTAGGACAGCGGTAAGTCTTCAGATTTACAACGCTAGAATCAGGGGTTCGATTCCCCTCGGTGGACACAGCAGATAGCCCGTTGTGCTTTGCTATAAGAAAAACAAACAAACGTAGGCCTGTGTAATTTATAAGTAGCTAACAAAACTAATTTTTCAAATAAGGCTTAGGATGTAGTAATGAATATCATACAAGAAAAAAAAAACAACTAAAAAACGTTGTATTGCATGAATTAAGATTATTATGATTTACTAACACAGACCAAATATGTTTTGTCAAACCCAATTTGCGTCACAAAGAAACGGCAAGCTGAAACTGCCGATACATATATTAGTTTGTGTTATTAGAGTTCAATTACTTAAATTAATGCAGTATAAAATTCTTCCCCTCTTTTTCTTGTTTTATATTGATTTCAGTATGAAGTTGGTATTTTGTTTTTTGTTTCAGTTGCCAGGACAATCATCTTGTATAAAGATCTTCAATGTGATTTAGTCTTGCACTTACAGTTAATGTTTATTTCATCCGAAAATATCAAGTTTTCGGTGTATTAATTATTTTTTTATATTCAATGCAGGGGCGAAACTTTTGTTTCAAAAGTCTGTGGGAATATTCCACGAAACTTGGGTATAAAATGGAGTACTCTCTAAAACAAAAAAGAAGTAAAAGGGTTATTTAATGTTTAATTTATTTCCTTTTTGTCTTCCTTTAAAACAAAAAATTTACTGCATAGCAGTTTTGTCAGCATTTACAATCTTATACAACTTTCAAAGATCTAGTTGCATACTTTCAACAGAACCAGTTTACCATATTACACTTTGTACAATATTTAGCTATTAGTACACTTATGAAACAGTAATAACACTTACTTCAGTAATACTTAGGGTAACTCGAGGGAAACAAAACAAATCAAGATGCTGATTTAGTGATTGATACAGTATAAATTTAATTGAAAATTTTATCCAGTTAAAATGCCTTTCAAAAAAAAGCAAAAACGAAACTGTGTTGCTGTTTGTCGTTGAATAAAAACAAACACCGTGCAAAATATGTTTAATATACTATTTGTACCTGTTTGTTGTGGCATATGTCTTGGTTGAGGCAGCAGGTGGAACTTCTATATATTATTTTTTTTATTTTCTACAACTTATACAAATACTAATTTTATTACCTGGACTTGCACAATACGGCAGTATCAAGAATGGTCCCCTTGTTATGGAAATTCCTGTTTTGATATACAGCTAAAGTAACTATAACCATCATAGTAAAAACAGAAAAAATCATTTAGAAGCCTAATTGTGCTTGTTTTTAGAAGAAAAATCGTTACAATGAATTTCTTACGAACCTTTCTTTTTCTTTCATCATAGCTTATCCTACTGTCCTTGCCAACCAGTAGATAGACAGAACTTCCTTGTATTTCTAAAAAAAAAAAAAAAAATCCGAAAATAATCCGGCGCTGGTCATGTGCACCAATAAATTGCTGGCAGTGTGTTTTCTTTTCCAAGTGATCAAGTTTTTCTTGATGAATGTGTCAAGCAGCTACATTATTCAGGCGACTTTGTTTTATAGAATTACGAAGCCTGATCCTTAGCCTTCTAAGAGCACTGAAGATCCTCCCAGCTTCAGCAGAGAGACAAGGACAATTAACAGCAATCCCACAAGGGACTCAACCAGATCAGCCACGGACCACAGGCAGCATGTCCCTCAAGATTGTTGCATCTTCAGTTCCAGAATTGTAGATGTATTTTGATATGTGTTTTGCACGTGCAATGACTTCCTGGTCAATTCTGGTTGTTGGTCCACAATAGTGTTAGTCTCTCTTGTGGGGAGAACTTTCTCTAATGTTTCAAGACTATGCAGGCCTCTCTGGTCAAAAAGCTCTCTGAACTGCACATCTACAGTATCTAGGAGCTTGTAGCGATCAGCTATTCAGTAGTCCAAAGTAGATTTTGGTGCATGTGGATTTTGTCTTGGGTGGCATTTGAATTGGTTGTATATTCCAGGAGTAGAATAATTCTGTATGGTGTATCGTATGGTTTGCTAAAGATTTCTTCTTTTTTCTTCTTAAAAAGAGGTTTTGACACACACTACCTCAGCAAGCATTCCAGCAATGGTTTGTGTTCTCTTTTGCAAAGAGATGTTCAGGCACTCCAATTCCTCTATTACTCCAGTGGCTAGGATTATTCCTAGGACCGTTTCACTTGCTTAAACTCCTGAATCTGATGCACCAGATGAAGCCATCTCTTCCAAACTAAGCAACACTGGCTCGTACTGACTGAGCACTGGCGGAATAACTGGGGTTCAAACAGTCCACCTTGTGGAGCACAGCTGTTTCAAAGTACTGTAGGATCCACTCTCAGACTTTGCTATTGCCCGGAACATTACCTTGATGGTCCCTGATTGTCCAAGCAAGCATACCATCTCGTAAGCTCACTGCAAATAATCCCGAATCACAGGAGAGGCAGTACAAGCTGCCTGAGTAATGAGATTTAAACAGTGATGACCACAACGGACATAAAAAGCTAATGGGTAATCTTTTCTAAGAAAAGCCTATGAAACAGAGTATTGGCTAAACATATTTCTAGCACCAGAAAGAGGTAAACTGAGGTGCAGTAAGACATCAATGGCAACCTTGGATGTTCCTTTTCTTGTTGTTGAAGACATTTTATTGAGAACTACGAATCCTTCGTATGGCATTTGAGATATATATATTGCTTACGGAATATTGCAGTAGTGGCAGACAAATTGTTTGCTTTGGAGTATCTCTCACAATGGTGTTCCCCATTAAACTCAGGATCTAATTTTGAATTTTAAGGCAAGTATATTCCTGAATATGTGTCAACCATGTAAGGGTTTTGCGATCATCCTCTGACCTCAACATCAGGAGCTAGCTTAGATTCACCTCCTTTTCTTCATAACCTCTAAAATCCATACGCAAGAAAATCCTTCCTTTGTACATTGAATTTGACAATACTTCCTTATATTTATACCTTTATACTTTTGCGATTTTATTCCTTTATGTCTTAAAGCCTTAATGGTAAAAAACTGTACTAACTTCCTGATTATAAGCAGCCTGGCATGGCTAGGTGGTTAGGGAGCTCGACTCGCAATCTGCGGATCACGGGTTCGAATCCCCGTCCCACCAAACATGCTCGCCCTTTCAGCCGTGGGGGCGTTATAATGTGATGGTCAATCCCACTATTCGTTGGTAAAAGAGTAGCCCAAGAGTTGGCGGTGGGTGGTGATGATTAGCTGCTTTCTCTCTAGTCTTACGCTGCTAAATTAGGGACGGCTAGCGCAGATAGCCCTCGTGTAGCTTTGCGCGAAATTCAAACAAACAAACAAACAAACAGACTATAAGCAAGCTCTAACCACACTGAATTGCACGACAATAAACTCGTAACAAAACAAGAATCAAAACCAAAACTAAGGCTAGATGACACTGCTGTCTTAAAAATAAACAAAAATAAGAATACAAACATTTCTTTAGAAAAACAAGCAAACTCTAATTCGACTCTTACAGTGAGTTTAATAAAATGCTCTTAATTCGTTGTTTTACACTAAAAGTACAGACAAACACTTTTTACAATTAGATCCTTTTGGACACACAGATATTATTTAATATTTGCAGCAGTGATATCATCAACACAATTTATCTAACTTTACCGGTATTTCAAAACCATACATTTAGCTCGCTATGCAGACGATTCTTGTTTCTCTTTCCTTAGTTGCTAGTGACCAACTACCTGTCTGTGTTTCAAACACTTCACGCTAGTTGCATCAAGGCTGAGGCAGCTGCAATGTTATGATGTTATGCGAGTTTTCGCATGGCCCTAGTGTAAACTTCATTTGTCGTGATAACTGATCCTACGTAAAAATAATTGAGAGAGAAATAGGTAAGCCGAAAAATAACATATTACTCTTTTAAAAAGTGGATGAGACATGTCCCACCCCGTCCCCTCATTACATTACGCCAATGATTCAATGTATGTAGGTCTTTAACGCAATTTTATATATGAATAATTATCCATTTTTAAAGTATTTTTCGGTTATTATTTCACCATTACTGTCTCTAGTTTAAAACCGTTTCTACTATTGTATATGAAACATTCTTATGCTCTCTTTTGGAATGTATTAAGTCTATGTGCTATTAAGAGAAACATTTCGAGTTGCATTTACTTTAAATTTGGTAAAAGTAAGTCAGTTTTTAAGAGCCGGATGTTATGTTCATATCGATATAACGAGCTGGGGTTTATTTTATAGCAGGCATGAAAAATACTATATTTTTATCGGAAATTGAAATTTGATATTCTAGATGGCTGCTTGTTTTGAGTTACAATTAAATAGTTAACTAGATGTTACTTTATACTTCTGAATTGGCACATAATCATCCTTAACTAGTTTCAGTTTAAATCCAGGCATCATATATTAGTTTTTCAATTCGTTGTGTGGGACGGACTGGCCCAGTGGCTATTGAGTTGGTCTTCTAGAACGAATAGTCTAAGTTTTGAAGTGTGATGCCGCTGAGCATGTTCCACGCTTTTAGCTGCGGGCGCATTATAAGAGTGACAGTCAACTCATTTAGTCAGTTCCAAAGGCCGTACGAAGCCTTCGTAGCGACAGGGGCCGCATGTCGACTACTCTTCTTCTGGTCAGTTGTTAAAAATTAGGAATGGATACACATGAATCCTAGTGATCTCTAACCTGGCCGTTTAGATCACGTGGATACAATTTGTTGACCAGATTGAAGAGTCCAGTTTTCGTGTTTTTTTCGAACTTACGTCTTGAAAAAGCGAAGAGAATTGAAAGTGTAGACAGCGAATTCTCAGTCTCATAAACATTTAATTTTTTTTCACCAAATTTATCATAAGCAAAAAAGAAAAAAGTAGAATAACAGACAAACAGAAACTCTAGGAAGAAACAGAGTTGGGTTTAGCTAACATTTGGAATCGGAGCGAAGAAAGATTATTTCTTGAAATAATATTAAGCCACACGTTAGTGTGTCGTGCGGTCACACAAAAAAAAAAAAAACTAACTGCACGACACCCGGTGTTATTAACAGGAATGAAAAGTTTGGGGTTTTTCAATCATCTATATATTCGCCCTCGTTAATCAAAACTCTCATATTTTTTGTATTTTAGGTCTCCTATATCTTCTTACCATACATACCAAATATCAAACAAATCGCTTTCACCCTTATCGTTTTACATTAGGCCAAACTTAACCCGAAATTCTTCGTTTTGGCTTTCTTCTTTCGCATCAGTGAAAACACACACACACACATACACTTTTCTTTAATCAATTTATTTCAAACTTGGTACGTAGCTGGTATATATGTTCCTCTAGGTTGACAGCAAATGTAGTTTTAGTAGCTCAAGTACTCTCGGAGAGATGTGTAAAAATTACGATAAAATCTCGTACATTTTTGCGCTCGCCTGGAGAAAAATTGGCTAAATCGATCGCGCTGTAATTTCTACCAAATATTAGGGTATTTTTAAAAGTGGAACATTTTTAATTTTATAAAAATTGGACGCGAAATCCGAAAGTTATGAGTCCAAAACTACCATCATGTAAAAATATTTTCATCACACATGTTCTTTGCATCACACTTCACACTAATAAGGACACTTCCCTGTACGTAATTGCCTTCGTTTCTGTCATAGAGTTAACATATTTTATAATATCACTTTATCTAATATACAAAACTATACAAGGAACATGATATCTATTGAAAAACAACTTGGCTGAAAAAAGATGTGCACAAAAATAAAGCAGTTGAAAGATATTAACTCAAAGTTATTGAAGTGCCCACGTGCAATTATAATGCCTCCAAAGTTGGTGCGTAGCTAAACATAATAAAAGAGTTATGTGATTTATCGTAGTACGTATGCATACTCTACAAATTTTGTAAAATTTTGAATACTTAGACACAATAGTTTGCATAAAATTTTGATCATCAATATTTCCTCATTTTGGCCGCAAACTTTGATTTCATGTCTATCTGTCACAATTCTACTTTTTTTCCTGTACTTTTTGACAGTTTTAATTAGATTCATCTAACCGCAAAGAAAAATCATTGATGAACAGAACAAACGTTAGACTGTAAAATAATCTTTCTGATCATTACTAATATCAAAACAACACTTCAGTTTATAGTTTTATTTAAAAGCACATTGACTGACATCAAGTCAGTGGGAGGAAGATATTCGCAATAAATAAAGGTTATGCACTCGTATAATATGGTTGAGTCATCATTCAGTAACACATACACGTTTAGACTCTCACTCTACCCCTCCTTTTTTTTTTCTTGAAAAATTGTAAAAGAGTGAAATAAGCAAATATCTGAGTTTCATATACAGCAGGTTAAAAAGCAAAAAGGTGAATGGGAAATGTTTAGATATTGATTAACAGATCAGACATAGGAAACGACAGCGTCAGAAACATCTGTTGGCTAGTCCGTTACTTCTTCCTCTCATTCTGACAGCTTGAAAGGCTGTCATAACGGAAATGTTCGCAACTTGATAGAGAAGCAAAGTTACTTGACAGATGATGGTCTGGCCGCCTACGGAAATTTCCTTGTAGCCTGCTTGAAGCAAATGTATGTGAGCATTAGCTAGATAAAGCATAATTCTGGAAAGATACACGTGAGAAAAGGAGTACGTAAAATAAAGTAAAATAATCTTGACATATAAAGTCTAGTAAACGTCGCACGATTAATAAAATGTATTTTAACTGAAAAGTGAAAAGAAACACAACCGATACCATGTAATGGAATTCTTTAAATTTTCTTGCAACAAGTCTGTGACATTCGGCAAGTAATTCAATTGGACTGGTAATTTTGTAAAATTCCTTTTTTTTTATAAAATAAAATTTAGCCGTTTGAAATTTATTAAGCTCTGATATGAGAATCATTAATTCAAAGTGCTCTTTTGCATTTCGAATTCCCGATTATCTTAAACTAAAACTGTTAAGTGGTATTACGACAGAGTCAGAATAAGATTCATTCATATTGTTCATCCTAATCGTAGTGTTAGAATTCGTGTAATTTTTTTCAGCATGTGCAAACTTAGGCTTCTTGACGGTTAAACTTGTACATCAAACAAAAGTCCAACATTTATGGAATCCTGACTTTAAATGTAATTCTATATTTCTGACCTGTCTCATAACTTACGTGTTCATGTACTTAGTCTCCTTTACCGATGTCGTAATTAAATACACACACGCAATAGTAGAACCCCGTGTTGTTTACAGAAAAAAAATCCTTGTTTCGTAATTGGTTTGAACTAGACAGCAGGTTAAAAATATAATGTATCAGATTTACGTACTTAAGACAAAACAGAAAAAAATGCTTTCAGCTTCGAATGCTTTTCATCAGACTCAAACTAGCAATTTCATTTCTTATTGTTTACACTACAACTGTTTTCTCAAAAGCTTAAAAAGCAAAACAAGGATCTCAAAATGTTTTAACAAACAAAAGAAATATAAATTAATATAAAACGGTAATAGTTTTTAAGAGTCAGTTATTGTCGTTCATATACATGTAAATATATACGTTGTTATCGATGAACTATTATTCATGTACGCACACACACACACATATATATGTCTGTGTGCGTGCGTGATGGAATTTATAATTTTTTTTTGTAATTAAAACAATGATAAGTCAGTACTCAGTATGATATACTTAGATTAGTTTTAAGGTACCTATCAATATGACGCTCCCTTAACAGTTACCCCCAGTGGCACAGCGGTATGTCTGCAGACTTACAACGCTAGAAACCGGGTTTCGTAACCCGTGGTTGGCAGAGCACAGATGGCTCTTTGTGTAGCTTTATACTTAACTACAAATAAATCCTTAACAGTTTTTGAGCATAATATTAAATATAGCACCACTAACTATCATTCCTTTACTGACTAAGCCCAATTATAACAGGGGTTCTCATACTTTATTAGCTTGAGTCCCCTCAATACCTTAGACACATTCGCTGATGCCTCCATCTAATGATTTGAAATGAGTTTTAGACAATAACCACTCTGAGGTACCTCAATTTTTAACTGTTCTTTGAAAAAAATCTCAAGCTTTAAGAACGTTGTCTAATGGTATTTACTGCAATAAATAGAATTCTCGCTGAAAATATTACTTCATTCGGTGTGAGGAAAGTTTTAAAAGAGGTTGTTTCTATATGTGCTGGGAACCATTGACAGCTGGGACTTAGGCTTCCGAGAAGAAAAGTGTTTCATTGTATTTATTTGGTGCATCGTTTAGTATCAGTTATACAATGTATTTTAAACAAGACAGTTGTAAGTAATAAATGATGTATTTGTGAAACGTACAATTGTCTTGTTTTTCCTCAATTCTATAAAACACTTAGCATTTAAACCTCTATCTGGTGTTGAGAAAAGCTTGTTTAGTAATAAAATGTTCCAATTACTTTGTGTGGATGCACAGTTGTACACTGTTTATATTGAGGAAAAATGTACAACGTATATTACAGTGGCATATTTCAATTTTCCTTTGTCTGTTTGTTTGTCTGTAAGTAAAATAAATATAAAAAATATATAAAGTTGGTGTTTTGACTTTTAATTGAAATGTGACACTTTTATAACTTTTCAGTTCTTCTACACCTCAATATGAACGGAATATATCAGAACTGCCTTTTTGATACTTGCGTTGAGTAAGTAGTGATACTACTTTGGGGGAAGGGCATATAACAACCTTTTCCGATGCAAGATATTCATACATTCAGACCATAAATCCGGGTTCAGACCGAGATTAGAATTTCCAATACGGATATTCCTTTTACGTAATGGCATTAAAAAACAAAGAGATGTGGATCAATTTGGGGCACCAGGATCATTCAGAAAGAGATCTGCAACAAATCATATTTCCAATTCAATCGTTGCGTACCTCAAATAGCTGAGAAACGAAACGGTAAAATCGCCTATGGATTCCTGTGTGATCAGATTGTTGAAACTGGCGCTGGAAAACCGTCGTCCTTGTACACTATATGAGGTATTGAAATTTCAGGGAAAAGTGTTTTGCTTTGGACATTAAGTTACGATGGAATATTTTGCAATGTAAAATATATTACAGTATTAATTTCAAGATGCACGGTCTTCAGGTAGAGTATGGCTTGACGTGAAGACATGGATTGTAACGACGTGGTGAGACTCTTAATTGTCGTCCTCCAAAGTCTGGTCTAAGTTCAACTTGTACAGGACACCATATAACTGAAAAGAGAAAATTGAGAAATGTACATTTATTTATTTATTTTAAAACAAAACCTAGAACCTCTTTATAAACTTAATCCATAAAACAGAACAATTTTATTTCTCTAAACAACCCAACCCCATAATATTAGAAGTAAATGGAGAAGTAAAACTACCGATGTCTGACGTAACAGTTTATGCACAAAACGAGCATGTCGGCAGTTTTCAAACTTAAATTTTATATAACAGCTCCATATAACATACGCCACTGTATATCGATATCTCGTTTCTCAGTCAACGAAAATATTTTCATTCACAGTCGCCCGATGACATAAGAAATCTCCATGGAATGCTGAAAAGAAACATTACCTTGAATGGTTTAAACAAAGCAGTGATATATTCACGTAAAGATAAAGATAATATATCAGCCAAAGTTTGACGCGACCCTTCTCTAGAGAAACACAACGGATTCCTTTGTTTGTTTTAGAATTTTCGCGCAAAGCTACGTAAGGCTATCTGCGTATATCATAATTTTGAACTGCTATACTACAGGGAAGGCAGCTAGTTAATAGCACTCGGTGCCCACTCTTGAGATTGTGGTACTTATTTGACCGAATAGATCGCCACTCTTACTGTATATCCACGGTCTCATAGTGTGGAGCAAGTGTTTTGTGACAATGGGCTGAGAACCATGAATCCTTGGATCTACAGTCCGGGCACACTAACCCCACTAATCCACGCCCGTCCCAGAAACATAGGAAGAGAGTAATATTTATCTCCAAATTTAACGCAACGAGTTAAAAGGCAACGATCATGGTGAAGTAAGAACTTTAAACATGTGCCACAAGGTACTCCTGATAGTGGTATTGATAACAAGAGCACGCCTTTATAAAGATGTTTAAAATTTAAATCTATCACACCTATTTAATACTGGTTTGAATTGATTTAAACTATTTCTTTCCATCCATTTATGATGCCTTTCCCCAAGTAAATATCTAGCATCTTAATACTAGCATTATTTCAGCAAACTGTCAAAAGCTTGTCATTTCTGTTCACCTAGTGATCAACATACACCCAGCACCTTACTACTAGCATTATATCGGCAAACTGACAGAGGCATTCCTATTGTCATTCCTATTCAAATAATGGAAACATGGGCGGCCGCAGGAAGGGGGCAAGGGGGGGGTCACTTGACCTCCCTGGATTAAAAAATTAGATATATAAAATACATTCTTCCATGTTATTGGAAAATCATAAGGTATTTAGTATTTCGTATTTCATAATTTTTTCAAACTTGAGTTACTTAGTACCCCCCCTAATTTTCTTTTTCTGCGAGCGCCCTTAAATGGAAAGCAAATACCAAGCACTGTAATACCAGCATGATACCGGGAAACTGTCGGAGGCTTTCCATTCCTGCTCTCCTAATGGTAAGTAAATACCAAGCACCTTAATACCAGCATTATCCCAACAAATTGTAAGAGGCTTGTCATTCATGTTCACCAAATGGTAAGAAAATACCAAGCACCTTAATACCAGCATTATCCCAACAAACTGTAAGAGGCTTGTCATTCATGTTCACCAAATGGTAAGTAAATACCAAGCACCTTAATACCAACATTATTCCAACAAACTGTCAGAGATTTGTCATTTCTGTTCATCTGATGGTCAGTATATACACCCAGCAACTTAATACCAGGCTTGCCATTCATCTTCCCCTAATGGTCAGCATAACCTCAGCACCTTAATACCAGTATTATCCCAGCAAATTGCCAAAGATTTCCCCTGAAGCATTTACGTAATCAATGATACATTCGGAATTCTCTGAAATCCCAACACCCTGAATGAAAACAATAACATCATCAGCTATGGCTTGTATTGATACTTTCGTATCTGTCAACATTCAGACCACAGGCCTACTAGAAGAGGTTCAATAGCAATGTTGAAAAGGACACTTCCCATCAGTCAAAGGTCGCGGTTGTTAATAAGCACAAAGCTATGCAATTGGCAAGATCTGTGCTCTGCCCATAAAGGGTATGGAAATCTGACTTTTAGCTTTGTAGGTCTTCAGATTTATCGCTGAGGCACGGGGGGGGGGCAGTCATTAATCAATCTTGTCTTAAAAGGAGCTGTACTTGTTATGAAATTCTCAGTGCACTATATATTTTGCGTCAGCATACAGAGTAATGGTAATATCCAATGATTATGGAGGAAAAACACCAAAAACGTTCAAAGCTCCAAACAAACAGTCACAATGAACACTGTCAAATGTTTTCTCTGTGAGCATAAACTCACAGATACCAAGATTTCGTTTTTATCTTCGCCCAAGTCAATAAGTTTCGAATTAAGTGAATATTATTATAATCATTATAAGTAGGAAATGAATTATTGACATAAGCCCTAGTATAATTGCAAAGCAAAGCTACAGGGTGCCAGTTCTTTAAATCCTTCAAATCGCCACATTTCAATAGTGATCATGTGACAGATAAAGATGTAAAGTCCCCCAGTGGCACAGCGGTATGTCTGCGGACTTACAACGCTAGAATCCGGGTTTCGATACCCGTGGTGGGCAGAGCACAGATAGCCGATTGTGTAGCTTTGTGCTTAATTACAAACAAACAAACAAAAAAAGACGTAAAAGGCGATAAACAACTACTTAGCAAAGATTCGTCAAATACAGGTCAGAACAAGAGCCTGGCCAAGTCATTTCGAAACGATCGATAAAAATCAGAGGCCAACCCAACAATATCAGGTGATTTGCAACAATATATATATATATATGTGTGTTCCATCGTCTTCATTTTCTCACTTAAACTAAGAAAGATCTCGTTCTGATCTTTCTTTTTCTATAATAGGTCAAGACAGAAGTCTTATTGGAATCAGTGTAAATTATTCTACAATAATGCAGTTCACTGTAGATATATATTATTTCCTGTAACACCTTCAGTATACTTGCACTCGTTAACTTAGGTATGGAACGAGCACATATGGAAACTAAAGTATGAACGATAACGTATGGAAAAGTAAAAATTGTATTTCAATACATGTGATAGCACATCTTAACATACCCTGTATACGATCCTTGATCATATTGTAAGGTCATCAGTAGAAAGTACATACCGTTGACTCTTAAGAAATTCACTCAGTTTATTTTACTTTCTTCGTTTATTTTTTAGAAATACCTGTGAAGCTATCTTAATTTCAGACCAGTAATTCCACCAGGTTCTCCACAACGAAAACTTCGGATGATCCAGTAAACTTTCGCGAATTACAAGATCCTAAGTTAGTGATATAAGTATAATCTTTCATAAAATGCTCCATCCCCACCCAGAGGATCAGCGGTAAGTTTACAAGCTTACGAAGCTTAAATGTGAGTTTCAACACCCGCGGTTGTGCTTAACAAAACTAAAATCAAACCTTTCATAAAATGTAAGTGAAAGTACTGGCATATAGGCGTAACTTAGGCGAAAAAGACGTACATAGTGATCAGAAATAAGCGAATTTTTGTGGTTCGTTTTAACCCGATGACTACTGGTACTAACTTTCTTAGTAGGCAATGCAAGTGTGCATTTGTGAATTGAAAAAATGATAAAGAACTTATCTTTTAATGGATTTCTGATTTTATTTTTATAAATAGTAGCATAATATTTAATTATTTGTTCAAAACTGTATTCTTTAATGAAGTTTAAAGAGAAAATACGTTTTAGACTATAAATAAGCGCCCTCTAAAAAGAAATGTTTTTTTTCAAAAATTTTTTAAAGATATTTCCTGTCACTTCAGCACTGGTTCTCCCATCTATGATTGGTATCTAAACCTTTTTCTAGTCTGTTTTCTTTATAAAACTGCGTCTGGGCGTGTTAAACCTCAGTTGTAAAACGTTTAGCCAATCCTAGTCGAAAGTGTCAATTTCAGTACCAATTATTGCAATTG
>NW_013665945.1:585802-591483 GCF_000517525.1 Limulus polyphemus | reverse complement strand
ACTGATAAACATGAAAAATCTAACAAAATTATCATACCAAATTACGACATAGGATGTAACCCTGAACACCTTCAATTACCAAATGCCCAGAGTCGCGATGAATACTATAAAAATCTGACAATTTGTCTCGTAACCGAAACCGTAAAAAAATCGAAATAAATTTTAGCTTTAAAGATATTCACAAACTGGACACAAACACCACGTGATAGAACCTTACTACGAGCAGAATAAATCACAAACTTAGCTATACACGAACACACGCGTAACAATTTGAGGTGCTTAGAACTCAAATGGGGTAAAACTCCAACCAAAGCCACCTGTTCTTTTTCATGGTCCATTAATCTACGGCCTAAAACTATCTTTAACAAACTAAAAACTAGATTCCACATATTCTGTACTGTGGAACATTGAAAAACAAATGAGCAATAGTTTCTCGATCCAAACCACAGAAGGAACATAAGCCCGTGAACAACTGTGTACCAGTACCGTGGTCTGCTTGCTCCCATTCGTGATAATCAGTGTTTAATGCAGTGTTTTTCAAAGTGGGAGCTGCGACCCCCTCGGGGCTGTGAAGCTTTTTCTGGGGGTCCGCAAAAAAATGGGCCGAAAACAAAGATGCTGAATTAATTTTCTTTCTAAATAAACAATAAGCTGATAACAATTATGTTGAATTAATTAAATGATACAGTATGTCGAAAGTAGATGTTATTGTTTTTACTACGGCACTGTTTTTCAATCATCATGCTAAAGTTATAGGTTGGAAGGGGGGCTCAAACTTTTTAATTCACATCAAGGGAGCCTTAGACAAAAGAGTTTGGGAACCACTGTTTTAGAGAATATTAGTATCCATGATCTAAGTTAATGCTCTCGAATGATACTTGTCGCTTCAAGTGAAAGATCAACTTGTTTTTATAATCTCTCCCCTTCAAGCCCCCAGTGGCACAGCGGTATGTCTGCGGGCTTACAACTAGAATCCGGGTTTCGGTACCCGTGGGGGCAGACCACAGATAGCTCATTGTGTTGCTTTGTGCTTAACTTCAAACAAACTCCCCTTCAAAAAAAAAAAAAAATTCTGGATCCACCATTGTTGCTTGTTGACAGATAATAGTTCGTATTTATCCATAGCTATAACCCTTTCTGACGCGTTATTGTTAGCCCTAAACTTCTCCCCGATATGATCATCTATCTCCACGTCATTAGAACTTTACCTCTGATGGGTCACCTGTAATACAAGGTCCTGAATATGAAACAGTAAATTCGGTCGACTTTTCAACATCTATTTCATAAAATCGGACCTCTCTAACTGGGGGAAATGCTTGTTAAATGTGACCTTATTCGTGGCCATGGAATCACTGTATAGCGTGCGAAGAAAACATTGGTAGAACAAGCTTTCACTTTTTATCCTAATGTGCTTAGAAATCTCAGTGTCATTGTTTAAATCTAATAAAACTTGCTGTCAAACACTTGTAATATTCTGGTTTATCTATAGAAATTGGTCCAACTCAACTATACGCCCTAATTCCGTTAATGCTCCATTAAACAGAATTTGAAGTTTTCGGGGAGATATTTGAAATTCTTAAGGTTAGTGGAGAAGCTGCGACTGACTTAAACCTGTAGTTCTCGAGATGCACTCAACATAAATGCTGTGGAAACACAATAACAGTAATGGTGTCTAAGTATTTAACAACAGGAGCATTCTCACCAGGTAAAACATATTCTAGCGATCTGAACAGCATCACTCACATTGGAACGAGAAATGTGGTTACTTGTGAAGGAAAAGAGCCAGATATGACCCGGGTTTTAAAATGTTGCTCATTATTCAAGGCAGCCATATCTGAAGTTTTTGATATAATTATGCACAATGTAGGTAAAGACAGTAAGGCAAAGAGTCAGTTGTAATCATAATACTCGAACAGTAAAAAAAACTCACATAAACCCTCAAAATATCGATCCTCATCACAGAACCTAATAGAAACACCACCTGTCCGTCCGCCTTGAGAAATAGATAAGTGCATAAATAAGCAGACTGTTATTACTATTATTTTTTACGTGCTTACTTTTATTGAAATCTAAACAGGTCAATTAGCTGGAATATATTTTCAATTAGCTTGTAATAAATAATATTTTTGATACATCAATATTCACTCGTTTTCATTCCAAATTTTACACATTGAATAACTACATTTTATTGAAACCCTATGAAAACTTTATGGAAAGAAATTATAGCATTGAGAGATTAGATACGAGCCCAAATTTCATTGCAGGTATAGATATAGATATTATTAACATACATAGGTTATATAATTGACACGTGCGAAGTTAATCGTACTAACTTAATCTAACAAAATAAAAACGAGCATTAATTATTCATACCGCGAAACAAAATCACTTCGAAAAGACCCGTGAAATGTATCTAACAAAACGTAAATACAGAAAAAAAGAGATAAAAGTATGGGAAATATAAATGTGCAGAAAGACAGAAACATAGCACGGAGCTAACTGTTTCAATCTCGTACTAAATTAATCAATCAGTCTTGTCATTGCTCCAGTAGCTGTTCCATAACTTGATGAATGTCTCCAGTCATAATCACGATTATGATTGATCTACATAGAAACAAAACAGCATTGTACTCGAGAAAATAACTTGGCACAAGTATCAAGACACAGTATCGCATGGAGTATCCGAAACGTAAACCTATATAATGCAGTTACGAGAAAAGCGTCATGTTTGAATTTCTCACTATATTTAAGAAAATGGCAGAAATGATATTTCTTGTGGCTGTCTTCTTAAACTTTTGTCATTGAGACTGATTCTTTCTAAAAAAAAAGAGGGAATTCTCAATAGCCGTGACACTTGAAATTCTTTTAGGCAGGATCAAAGCAAATTAATGTATGAAACTTTTTTCCTTTTATTAGCTATATTTTTGTACGCCAACAATACCAAGCGTGGGGCGCGCGTATACCCGATTTGATCTTATTACTCACCAGGATCTCTACCAGCCTACTCTCAAATTGAAATTCTTTTAGGCAGGATTAGAGTAAATTAATCTATGAGACATTGGGCGTGGTCAAATATATAAATCGAAAGGGTTTGACTTCCTGAGTCCAAAATTGTAATTAGATCTCAAATCGGTTAAGAGATGACGGATCTATGAGCTAAAAGTTTGTATTGAAAAACTCAGATACATTCTATGAGCCGCTGTGCCGCGGCTAAAAATAATGTTACAATGTTAAACGCTTCTGACGACAAAAGATAAAACTTTTAGATTCATCTAAAAACGTGAAAAAACAACAACATCACTTTATTTATTTAAATAAATTAATCGTGGAAGGTGAAACGGGCTTTGCCTGTCCATATTTAGCAGTTGGGAGTATTGTCTTGTGAACGTGCAGATAGTTATTTAGCGCCAATCTGCTGTTTTAGATCTTTGTAGGAGTGCTGGGTTTAAACAAAATGTTGAAACAAAATAACGTGCTTATAGTTTACCGAATTTCCTGTAGAGTTTTATTTACTTCTTCATAACTGAAACACTAGCATGGTGAATGTATGCCTAGAATTACATACATTAGAAACTGAACTAAATCAAAAACACACATATATGTAGTGAAAGTATACATATTTCTAACTATTTTCAAAATTCAAACATATACATAGTGAAATTGAGAAAGGTCATAAGCATATGCTTAAGCAAAATATAATTGTGTTATTCATTTAAGGCTTCTACAAATGTAACATAATCTTGATAGATAACATAATGTGAAATGTGGAAATAAGAGCCTAAAACTGCTTGTATCAAATCTGGACGAAATGTGCACAGAGAAAATGACAGTTATGACAGATTGCTTGTGAGACGTTATGTTCTAAACTCGGCAAGTTTCCCAAGATGGCAGTCATTAGCGGATATGAACGTTTATGTTAATCATAATATGCTCTTTGTCTTAATTACTTCTAAAATATGTACAGAAAATATTATATATTTATTAATAAACAAGATAGTATATGTTTGCTCGTATAGTGGAAATATTTATGTCATCATATTTCATTATGGCGGATTGTATGACATAATGGACAAGCAAAATATTAGTTCATATTATCTCTGCATTTGTGACATTCATTTGAAACAAACCTTAGCTTCTTTTAATCTGCCAGCACTCGGATGTATCTACAGTATTGTCATTAGTCATTTGCACCATGTGTGTGTTTGTAGATTATTCTAGTAGAAGAATCCCAGTTTTAATCAGTTGCATCTGTATGTGTATTATTCTAGTTAGCAGAATCCCAGTTCTAATTAGTTGTATCGTCTGTTTATTACTCTCTTTAGCAGAATCCCAGTCTTAACCAGCTGATGCATCTGTACGTATTATTCTAGTTAGCAAAATCCCAGTTCTAATCAATTGCATCGTGTGTGTATTACTCTCATTAACAGAATTCCAGTCCAAATCAGCTGCATCGTGTGTGTATTACGCCCGTTAGAAAAATCCCAATCTTAATCAGCTGCATCATAAATCTATTACTCTCGTTAGCAGCATCTCATTCCTAATCAGCTGCATCGTGTGTGTATTACGCCCGTTAGAAAAATCCCAATCTTAATCAGCTGAATCATAAATCTATTACTCTCGTTAGCAGAATCTCATTCCTAATCAGCTGCATCGTGTGTGTGCATTATTCAAATTAGTAGACCCCAGTCCAAATCAACTGTATCATCTGTGTGTAGTATTCTCATTAGCAGAATCTCAGTCTGAATCAGCTGCATCGTGTGTGTGTAGTATTCTCATTAGCATAATCTCAGACTGAATCAGCTGCATCGTGTGTGTGTGTATTACTCTCGTAAGCATAATCCCAATCCTAATCAGCTGCACCAAGAACATGCTGCTCGTATGTTTTAAGACGGTACAGAAATGTCTCCAGGTGACGGTGGAACCTATCTACTGTAATATAAAATCAACACGTAATATAAAATCCCAGTGTCTTTTCCCCTGAACAACATTAGCAATACTAGTTGGATAACAAACTGATGATATTTTGTAGATCCAAATGGAGTATACTTTCGAAATTTTGGAAAACCAAGCTCTTCGCGAAGCGCTGAGTTTGAATCTTGCCCCAAAGCAACGTCTCTAGATGCATAACATTTCTTCAAGTACCAATTCTATACTATACAGAGGCTAATTCTAATTCATGGTATGTCTTTACTTTCCCTCTATACACGCTGTGTTAAATCGCAAAATTGGACCATAGCACTAATAACTTGGCGTGTAAAACTTTTTTTTTTCTCTTGCTACAGTTTTTGACAAATAACATGCTCAAGAATACTTACATTTCTATTCCAAGTGTTTGTTGTGATCCAGGGGGTATTTTAGATCTTTAATGGCACCCATTCTTTAAATTGCACGTGGTATAATACGTAGTAATATTTATAATAGTGGAGATAATAATGTTTGTAAAGTTGTACGGTTTACATCAGTACTATACCTTCTTTCAGACATGAAATGTGACCTAAAAACATATTTAAAACAAAAACGCATCTTTAAATGATTATATATCGTTTAGCGTACACTTACCAAATTTCCTTTGAGTATGTATACACACACACATATATCTTTAACAAGGTCGTATTCAGAACAGCAGTTACACTTATTACCCTTAATAATGTGAAAATATAAAATATTAATAATCTATATAT
>NW_013665945.1:580647-584831 GCF_000517525.1 Limulus polyphemus | reverse complement strand
AGCTGGATATAGACAACAAGAAACTTCTGAACAACGTCAATCCAGACTTTAAGCACAAAAATTAAGACAAATAACTTACAGAGAGCAGGAAACAGAGGAGCAACATGATGTACGACTTCAGGCTCAAAGAACAAGACAAGCTCAAATACGATCTAATTTCAAATAAAGCTTTGTTTGATTAAATGCTTTTTTATTTCTCGCATCACAGCTTTTGTCTACTTACTGAATAATTTGCTGGAAAAAATACTGACCTATACATTTCAAATCTAAATTTTCACCGTGCAACGCCGGGTAACTCAGCTAGTAGATAATATTTTCAGCGTACAAGAGTTCGATCAGTTTATTTCTGAATCTCACGAAGTAAAAAAAAACAACAAAACAACAACATTGTGTTGAAACCTAAAATACAGTTCTATAAAGCAACAACCGAATTGGCACATCACAGAAAAAAATGCTTATTTAAAGTTTGAGTAGGTTCGAAACTTTGGATATGTTTGAAATTTGTTGAGATGTTGATGAATAATTTGTTATTTACTTCGAATTAATTTGGCTTCATATTTAAAACATTTTGAACAGACTGTTGAAACTTAAATTTTGTTCTTTTTACAAAAATAAAAAGCACGCGCTTCTTTTGCTCAGGATAATAAAAAGCTAATTATTTACTATATATTGTACAAAGAAAGCCTCAACTATGAACTGGAAATAAATTACTTATCCGTAAAAAGTTGACATAATATTATTCCTAGCTGGTTTTAGAATTAAAATCAGTAACCTTCAAGAAATTGTGTAATAAAACGTACCAGATCCAAATTTCGCATGTTCTAGCTTTAATTTTACTATACATACATTGTGATGCGTCATTGAAAGTTTTTATAGCAACAGATATTGATGTGGGTCTTCAGCCTCCAGTCTCGTTTATTTGTCATGTGTTTTGCCTTTTTTTGTTTCGATTGTTTTTCGTCAATTCGATTTGCTACTGAATTTTTCCCTTAATGTAAGCCTAATACCAGAACATGTTGTAAACAGTGATTAGTTGTGACATTTTTTAGAGCTTTAGAGTCTTAATTTTTATAATATATTTTTAATTTCACTCTTCAGCGTTTATAAAAGGCTTTTCTCCAGAGAAAGGACAAGACTATTATTTCTGAATTTTAACTTTTTAGCAAGACTTATCCTGAACGACATGCATTCCACCCAGAAACATAATATATTAATAATTAATTTTAATATTAATATTCGTATTGACTTTCTAGGTTAATCCTATTTTCATTGGAATTAAGCAAAGTTTTAAGTATGCAGAACATAAGTATACATAATAACCTTCATATTTGTTGTCCCAGATTAAAGTCTCTCCAGATGATATTAAACAAAAGCATAGGCCTTGTAAAAAACAATGAACGCAGTGGTTATTCGTACGGTCGTGACGCCTGCGTCTGCGCGTGTTTAACTTATATACTTAAATAATCAACTGTATAATGTATTAAAGTATTAATAAACGACAATTTTACGACGCGAACAACGGATGTTTTTACGATGATTCATTTGATAATTGTGTGCAGCGCTACCAAATGATCTATATGTGACGATTATTATGATAATGTTGTTATTGTTGACCGATTTATATTGATAAAATACCATGTTTTATGGGCTCTCGCATGATTTATATCTATATATGTGATGTATTTATATTGTCGGTGTTTGTTGCCATTACTTACTATATTCTAGTTAGGTTTTTTGGGACCCCCCATCCCACCACCACCAAACATATTGATGGCGTGAGGCGAAAGCGGACCTGGCTCTCGTGTATAGAAAGTAGTGGAGTTAGTGCAATCCAAAGATGAGCCATATAAGAGCTATTTGGTTATATTTTCCTCTATTGGGTGTGTAGGTGTACTGTAGTCGCGCGAAGAGGTCACCACTGTGCAAAATTACCCAGTGAAATCTGAGTACGACCACTTACGAAGAACTACTGTGAAAAATGAAACGGTATCGATAAATAAACAATATTAGGTTCAGTGCCGTTCTTAAACACAGACGTGACAAGTGATTACTCGGAGCCTTCCATTGGCGAGCTAAACATAAATTTAAAATCAATATTCATTCATTACTTTTATCTCTCGCAAAACTGTAACGAAATATGTGATGTTTAACCACTTAAAATAACAATTAGGCATCCAATTTTAACCTTAATTTAAAAAAAAAAAATCGTTGTGTAGGATAATCCCTCACTCTCGTGGCAGCAAGCTTACCAGACCAGTATTGTTTAGGTTAATATGGCTTAAAAATTCATTTCCACTTAAAAACAGCTTAGCAAGAACAACAACTCCTCCTGAGTTTCTTTAATTTATATACTGAAAATTGCTTTATAAGAAACAATTACTTAAAAAAAACTTCTGTGCGCTTTTGGTAATGATACTAATGAATATTTTAAAAATTGCTGATAAGCTCGCTTAAAGAAGGGTAACGATTTTCAAGGATTAATGATGGTTTTTGTCGTTGTAGGTAATAATGGTGAGATATTGTATTACGAAGTATATGAAGTGGCAGTAACAGATAAAACAAATGTATTATTCCACGTCTTATCCGCGACAGTTAGCGAAGATTGTGTATATATATATATATATCAGAAGTGCAGCCTAGAATGGGCCTGGGCGAGCCGTGACCTGCCCATTCAGCATCTAGGTCCACCCAATCAGAGTCAGCTTGAAGGTTCCCACGTCAAAATATCTCATGTGTAACGCTTTTTGTAGCCCTGTAGCTATCCGTCAAAGAGTGTATACGCCTACATCCCTGTCCATCGTAATACCAAGTCCACTAGAAATTTTGTACCTGGTTACGTCACTGATATACGGTAAGATTAACATTTTATTTTATTTATAATTCTAGGTAGCGTTTTTTTTTGTTAAGATCAAAGCTACAAAATTCGTTATCTGGACTACGCTCACCACGGATAATCGAAACCCGATTTTTAGCGTTATAAGTCTAAGACTTTCCACTAGAGGGATCGAGTGGGGGAACTTCAAGGAGGTAAAATAAACGTTTTGAAATATTGTTCGTGAACTATGATACATTCCATACAGAATGTGTCAGCATCATGTGTTACTTTCAGTCATTATTTTCAATGCTTTGAATCAGTTTTCTTGACTTTTCTTGAATTGTATTCATAATATTGGGTCGTCAAGAAATCAATGTCGCTTTTTTTTAGATGAAAAAACTCGAATAACTTGTATATCAAAACAAAACATTTAGTAAAAGAAATAGTCTCCATTCTTATCGATGATGCTTTTCCATCTTACAGTCAGGTTGTTAATGCCCTGATTAAAGAAATCACCTGGCTTTGAAGCAAAAAACATGTCGATGTCCTCTTTAAAACCTTCCATATTTGCATACGTTTTCCCATTAAGATGGTGTTGCAGCAAACGAAAAAATGGTCATCTGATTGTGCCATATCTGGAGAATATTGGTGTGTGGGGGAGAACTTCCCAACCCAATTCCATAATCTTATGTTGCGTCAAACGTGCCACATGTGGACGTGCATTGTCGTGGAGAAGAAGAACACCTTTCCGATTGACGAATGAAGGGTGTTTCTGATCAAGGGCTTGATTTAAACGTTCCAGTTGCTGACTATAGATCTCTGCATTGACAGTTCGTTGTGGATTGAGGAGTTCGAAATGAATTACTCCTTTGATGTTCCACCAAATGCAAAGCATCACTTTCTGCGGAGGGAGTCCAGGTTTTGGGGTCGGAACTTGTTTTTGTCTAGGACTAAGTCTTTGTTACTGGCGTTAAATATTCGCATAGAGAATCAATTTTTCATCACCGTTGACAATTCTGTCCAAAAATGGTTCACGTTCATTACGCGCCAGACGAGGCGAAGCAACGTTCACACGTTGGAAACGATGATCATCGGAGAGTTCGCGAGGCATCCAAACACCTTCTTTATGGAGTTTCCCATATTCCTTAGATATTTACGTATTGTTTCATAAGAGACATGCAATTTCAGGGCCATTTCACGAGTGTGTTGACTTGGGTTAGACTCAACATGCGTCTTCAGAGCATCAATATCATCCCAACACGTCGGCCCCTGCCATCACAGTTCTTAATGCTAAGGTCACCTGAACGAAATTTGCTGAACCATTGTTGACACATACGAACGTTCCAAATATTTCCATAAACTTCATTGA
>NW_013665945.1:573179-579978 GCF_000517525.1 Limulus polyphemus | reverse complement strand
GGGGGGTTAATGAAAGTGTTCCAAAACGCAACATTAATTTCTTGACGACCTAATACCTCCCTTTTTTTTGCGGGAAATACTAGTGGTTGTTAAGTTGAGTTGAAATGTAATCTATTTAGTATTTGATATACTCATAAATAATAATGATTTTTTTTATAAAATAAATATTCACCAGAGAAAGTTATGTAATTTAACTGGTACGTTATTGTCTTGCGCATTGTTTATGCTATTACAAGCAAAAGTACCCGTTCCAAGTGACGGGAAAAGTTTAAGTTAATCTTTCAATTTAAATAATTTCATGGACTTGAGGCCCGTCCGCAGGATTGTTTTGGACGGGGGGGGGGTGCAAACTTGAGTTTTTGCCAGAATGCATTCTTGTCGCCAAGCGCATCTAGGCTACCACCGTAGGGGGAGCCAGGGGCATCCTCCCCTGGAAAATCTTTTAAGTCTAGAATCAAAACTATGTGAAAAAATGGCCAAAAATGTAAAGTTTTATTTTCTGTGGCCTTGACCTCACCTCATTTTACATAATTGTTAGTATTTCATTAACAAAAATATCTATAAAAAGTTTCAATGACATCCGTGCAAAAATTAGCAAGAAAAGTGTAAACTTTCATATATTTTATTTTCTATGACCTTGACAATTTCATTTCATGAAAGTAGATTGTCCAGCTCAATCCTGCGTGGATGTAACTTGCCAAATCGAGCTACAATTTCATCTGTATTCACAGATCGACTATAATGTGTATGGATTAAGCCAAGGTTTGAAAGCCTTTCACATGTCATGCTAGCCCCACTGTATGTATTCAATCTCCTAAGGCCGCTAGCCCCTCCTTCACACTCACAAGAGGTGACAGACAGAGTACAACCAATTTTCAACAGTACGAAAATCTGTAGGAAGAACGTTTTATCGCAGCTTTTAATACTTCTGACAAAAGTGTTAGGAAGGTCTTCCAGTGGCATTGTCCTTCCATCTTGCATTCTCAAGCTGTGGCAGGTCTTCAACATACGTGTCTACAACTTCCTGTAGCAACCTTGCATTTAATGATTGAAACACAGTTGGCACCAGGCCCAACAACTTGGTGCACGAGACAGTTAATGTCAAAAAATAGAAGAAAAGAATATGTTTCTCAACAAGTGTTAAATACATGTATGTATCTGTATAAATTACAGTAACTGGGCTACAACAAAGCCAGTTTTAACAAATTGATTTCCAGACCCTTTCATTCTTTATTTCCACTATTTTCTATCTAATAACATAAAACAAAATCAACTTATAATGAAGTAACCTTGGTAACCTTTGAAGTTTGAACTTTGTTAGTCCAGAATTCACTTAATTTACTGAAATAACATTAAATGTCATTGAAGCTGTTCCTCTTATAATTTGTCAGAAATTTTATTTGATTAAAGATATGAACACCTGCATATATTGATAATTATTAGCTATCATTGTTCTGAAACTGAAACTTACTACTACTGAACTAGTTACTACTCTACTATTACTACTGAACTAGTTACTACTCTATTACTACTACTGAACTAGTTACTACTCTACTATTACTACTGAACTAGTTACTACTCTATTACTACTACTGAACTAGTTACTACTCTACTATTACTACTGAACTAGTTACTACTCTACTATTACTACTGAACTAGTTACTACTCTACTATTACTACAGAACTAGTTACTACTCTACTATTACTACTGAACTAGTTACTACTCTACTATTACTACAGAACTAGTTACTACTCTACTATTACTACTGAACTAGTTACTACTCTACTATTACTACAGAACTAGTTACTACTCTACTATTACTACAGAACTAGTTACTACTCTACTATTACTACTGAACTAGTTACTACTCTACTATTACTACTGAACTAGTTACTACTCTACTATTACTACTGAACTAGTTACTACTCTACTATTACTAATGAACTAGTTACTACTCTACTATTACCAACACCACCAGCACTACTACCGCTACTAAGAAATTAAAACCAAAACAACATAGATGTCATATATAAAAGACTGGAGAAAGAAAAGCTGAATGTGCAAGAAGTGCTAATGATACGAAACAAGGACATATCTACTGGAGTAGAAGCTACTGAAAAAAGAGAAATCAGCATTACAATAATTACTACCATTACCTGTCCAATACATTAAATTTACACATAAAAATACCATTGTGTTCATTGGTTAATTCCATTCTGTATCAAACTAAAATAAATTATATAAAATAAATAAAATAAAAGAATGAAAAACATCTTCATAAAATTTAAACTGCATTTTATTTAATACACATATTCTACATACATTTAAATTCCTGTTAAATATGCAAACACAATTCATCAATAATTTTGTTATAGGCTGTTGTTTCTGTAACTTCTTAAACAGGCACATATGCAGTAGACCTAGATGGTTTTATAAGTAGGTTTTGTGCAAAAATATTTAATTTTTAGTTGGAGAATATTTAAACTGATACTGCAAACTTGAGGTCATTCTAATATTTTCCTTTGGGGTGTGTGTGTGTATGTCTATTGTTTACGATTCTATTACTGAATTGAAAGAAATTAATATTATATCTGAAAAGAAAGAAAGTAGTATTATACCAGAAAATTGCTCTTCAAGCCCACTTAAAATGTGGTCCACAAAAGGAATAGTCAAGTTTTCACAAGGTAGTATTTCTGGTCTTTGCGATCACGTCATGGGCTCTCACACAAGCAGTCAGATTCAGCAATGATGTTACTACGGTGTTGCTGTCTCTTCACCGATCTGTGAAACATATTTTGTAGTATTTTAAATTTAGTGCTCAGATATGTATTATAACCCAGCGTTTATTTATATTAGTCTTAGTAGGTCAATATTACCTTCTTTTACATTGTCAAACATAATATTGCATAGCTGGAAATAAAGTCAACAAAGTACTAACACATATTTATACTATACCTTATAAAATTTAAAAGTCGTTAAAGCACAAACTATTAAGACAGTGTAGCTATATAAGATACCTTAAGTTGTTTTATATTTTTAATACTTGAATTGCAATTCATTTGGCATAAGTGAACCAAGCTCCAAATCTTACATCTATCTGCTGCCGTAAACTCTGGCGTGTTCCTTAAATGTAGACACCTAAAGGATATATTTAAATATTTAATTTTTAAATATAATAGTCATAAATATATTTGTGTAATTATATTTACAAAAAGTCAGATACGGAGTAATATATTATATAATATATATACAGTGATCCCTCTTATAAGCAGACACCCTTACTGAGAAAGAAGTGTCCACTTATACGAAGTAAAAATATGTATATATGTAATGCACTGAAACGTGTCCACTTATAGGAGGAGCCACTTACATAAGGAACTACTATAATTAGACTTGCCAATTGGAACAGTTCTGATGTACACGATTTGATTAATTATTATTTAATTAGATTTAATTAATTACTATTTCAAAATCCTGGACAAGCACAGCAACAAGTCAAGCGATGGCGTACTATGCTAAGCAGTGGACAGACAAAGCCTAGACAAGAGATGATTTAAACTTTTAGAAGTCACTTTGTGTAAGCATTGTTTCCTGCAGTTGATGGCTCAGACCATCTAATCCAAAAAGACTCACGTAGGCAACAAAGAATGTTAAAATGAAATAAAATGATGATATGCTTTGCAGGAGTCCGTCCACTTGCTACTTTTTTTAGTGTGGCTGTCCCACTGGTCAAATGAGTTTAGGTCTAGTTTCTCAACATTTATATCATAAGTCATATACTCTAAAGCTATAATCAAATAGATGTATGCCTGGTTGAAGTGATTGTAGGCATCATGTTATGCTGCCCATCTTGTGACACACAGGTCAAACAGTGGTTTTCTCTTCTCTGTATCTGGAACCTTCTGCTGAATGATAGTTTTCAGCAAACCTTCCCTCTTCGGACTATAATTGAAGAAAACATTCATTGCTTTCATTTTATCCAAAATGTTTCGGATGCATGGTAGCTGACATGAATGAACAATGACAAGGTTGAGAGCATGACTGCTACATGTGGTGTAGACTGCTTTTGGTGCATGGTTTCTAACCACTGCTTGGACACCAACTCTACTGCTACTCATGTTTTGTGCCCCATCATAGCACTGCCCTCTCATTCCATCCAGGGGTATTTTCAGATGTTCTAACAGTTCGATGATCTTGTTCCCTATATAAGCTCCAGTTATTCTTTGTAGATTTACAAAACCCAAAAAGTTTTCACGAATGTTCAAATCTTCAGTTATATATCTAATACATACTGGCATATACTCCATATTGTGCATGGTCACTTCGTCTGCCATGACTGTATAATATTTGGCTTTATAAATATCACTGGCAATTTTTTCTTGAATCATGTTTCCAATGATTGTATTCTGACAGATGTGTATTTGGCGTTTTGCTGCAACGGTGAAGATAGTGTTTTGACAAAATACTAACTGGTTCAGCTGACAGCTTCAGTATGGCCAAAGAGTATCGTGTACGAGGCGCTCATCATCTCCCCGCACAAAAATATACAACTTGTGTAATCATTTTGACAATATGTCTGTTTTCTGCTCAACGATTTGCACGTTCACTATTAAAATAATGTGAAAGTGTATCTTATGTGTTTTCGTGCCTTAACTGAAATGCAGCACTGGCTTGCATTGCCAGAAAGTGTATTGGAAGCATGTTCCCTTGCTTTCTCTCGAAGCTTATACCACTTTGTGAATGGGGCATTGACAAATATACCAAGCTTTTCTCCGCCTTTTGCAAAGAGTGCACAATGTATGCAGAAAAGGTCATCTGGATGAGGGCTGCACACAAGTCATTCATATTTTGTTGAAACTATTATAAGAAAGCGATGGGTAGGAACCATGCATGTAGGTCTGAGGAAAATAATATGTTGGAGATGGCTTAAAATGATTTGCTGCCAAGTTGTACTTTTTAGTTGAAGACAGGTTTTCTACAGCTTTACAACATTCTAATCCTGTACGTGTCCAATGTCATTAAAAAGCTCTTTAATAGTTGGAACTATCGAAAGTGGATCATCTTGTGTCGTAATACTACCTGTGGTGGAAACTGAGGGTGGTGGCAAAGCCGAGTCTTCTGTATGAGAAGAAGTTTGTGATGAAAGTGGATCATCTTGTGTCGTAATGCTGCCTGTGGTGAAAACTGGGGGTATTGACAAAGCCAAGTCTCCTCCATGGGAAGGATGTAAAATTATTTTGAGCCATGTTGTCTGTAACTGGTACTGGAAGGCCACCAGTTGTTGAAAGAGGTGGTTGCAGAGCAGCACTGTCTTCATCTGTAATACCTGATGTGGTATGGCCCTGACTTCCATCTGATGCTCTGAAAGCAATAATGCCAGTGATAGTTTCTGTAATTATACAATAAAAACTAAACTATTGAATAATAAAATATCTGCCTATAATTACAACATTCGTGTTATTTTTATTGTAATAAACAAAATAATAATATAGTAAGATAATTAAAAGAGAAAAAAGATAAATATTGGACAAATTAACCCTGAAACTGTAGGGGACTCACTATATATATTGGTTAATAGCAGATATGGTGTATGCTAAAGGCCCCCTATTTTTTGAGCTTGGATATCATGAAAGGCTCAGTAGTTTTGGGAAAGTTCCATAAACGACCCTACTTTTTAAACAGCTATTCTTTTTAATGTTTCCAAAAAAGGCTTATTATTTAAAAACAATTGTCTCGTTTCCATGTAAGACTCTACTTTTTGTAAAATTAATGAATTTGCGTAATAACCATTAAGGAAACAACGTGTACTCTGTCTATATTGGGACAGCCAGTCAGCGATATAATCCAAATTAGTCTGGGGAAATTCAGTCTATTAGGCTAGATCTAGCCAGGATGCCTAGATTAGGTTCTAGTAGATATACTCTAGGCTTACATCTAGATCTAGATAATCTAGGCAAGTATTAGAGATCTAGAAACTATATTCTCGAGCATTAGCCTTCCAAGGTTCCTTACTGGAACTAGGCCTAAATCTATAAGTCTAGGCCTAGAGATTTAGTCTACCTGCGAAGAAGTTTGCTGAAACAATCTTTTATGATCTGATACCCAGGAGGCAGCCGTTTGTAAGGTGGCTTAGTAGATATGAAGATGTTATGTAACAATAGGTCTATCGATTTCGTCTAGGCCTAGCTACATTTATTATTTAGAATCTATATCATCCCAGACATCCACGACACTGTCATGATTGTCGACAGCGCTTTTTTTTGCCCTGTAGTCATGTATGCTATCTTAATGCGTCCAAACATAAACACTTTCAGCAAAAGACTTTAATAGGTGTATTTTTGCCTTGACATCGCTATCACTGTGTGACAGTCAACCAATCATGCGCGTCCTTACAAATAAATTCTATAAGCTGACGTGTCATACTTATTACGAAGTTTACTTCTTGATTCAGAAACCGCTGTATTAACAGGTGTTAACAATGCATGTACATGTATTAATTTACGTTATTAACGAGTGGGATGCGTTAGCACCCCTTCACCTCTGCGGACGGGCTTGAACTTTAGAAAAGTTAATTGTGTAGCACTCTTGGTTTCACTCAGAGCCAAAAGCTCTGAGCTACATATACCGCCCACAGCGAAAAGTATTGTTGAGCAGTTCAGTCGTGCTAAGAGTAAGAGCCGCTCAACAATAACATATAGTAAATCTAAATTTTTTAATTTTTGTAGTGCATATTGGTGTATAGAAGACATATTAATACTAGAAATAAATGACCTTATAACACCGAAATGTTGTTTTTAT
>NW_013665945.1:559882-572238 GCF_000517525.1 Limulus polyphemus | reverse complement strand
GATTTTGACATCAAATTTGGGGTAAAAAAGTGCGTCTTATACACCGAAAGATACGGTAGCTAAAACGTAGTAAAATATCTTAATAAAACTTGTTCATCCAAAGAAGCTGGAAAGTTCGTGTCATTCAAACCTAAGATCTATTATTGTTATAATGGAAAATTTTGGATTTGTTTTTCTAGACAAATCTGCGCCGTTATTATCTATAGAATATTTGTTAACAAAACCTAAAATATTCCCATCCATTCTGTCTGTAAGTTTCATTTTACCCTGCGCCAAGTGTAAGATTTCAACCGAAAAAAAATAATCCTTACAGAAAAAGGCCGTTTCAAACAATTCATTGATTTAATATACAAGGTAAAATCGTCCCAGTTATACATATCAACTTGTATATTTCCATTTCTACGCCTAAGTATTGTACTAACAGTTCAGAGAAAACATGATCGAACTTTTCAAAGTGCATTATGGTGGTTGTATTTCGCCACATAAACATATACACACATAAAATAGAAGTAAAACCTAATCTTTGAAAGCCTTTTGTATGTATATACGTCTGCATGTCATAGCTGTGGGCTCGTGGGAACATACCCACGTGCTGTTAAGAGGATTCCATTTAATTTCTATTCTCTCATACTTCGTTTATTAGCTGACGCAGCTTCAGCTGGGAAGGAATTCCTGAAGAGAATCGGTTTACGGTTGGATTTCCATTAGCTTTGCTAATATCCTCGACCATATTGTGTCTGTACGCTGTAAACTGACAACATGTAATTTAGTTTCTTATTACAAGCACACAATTTCAGCAGAAAACATTCAATAGAGAAAATTTTAATTAAAAAGATAGACATACAGTTGGTACATATATTTGTATCTTTCTCATAAAAATTCTATTTCACCCCCGAACATCTATAAAGAAATCCTTAATCATAAAAACTAAGATTAGAAGCTACAAATTACACGGAAACTACATTAACCTTTTGTTACATATCTCGTTTAAAAACACCAGGTTCTGCTTTGCTAAAACTATATATACTAAACACACTAATAATTTTTTTTTAAATTTCATTCAGAGCTTTCGAGAAATTTTCTTATGATTTCTTCTGTAATTTATTTTTTAATTTTAATTTTTTGAAAAGAACGGTGTCAGAAAACTATAGACATGTTATTGAAGATGCCCATCAATATTTTTTATAACTCTAATTTCTAATATTAAATTTTAAATTGTATTTTTAAATAAAGCTAAAGCAAACTTATCTGTCTTTGAACATATGGTTCTCTTTGATAAAAGAAAATCAATACTTTCTATCGAGGCTGCCCAGTGGCACAGCGGTATGTCTGGGGACTTTCAACGCTAGCAACCGGGTTTCGATACCCGTGGTGGACAGAGCACAAATAGCCCACTGTGTAACTTTGTGCACAACCCCCCAAAAAAAAACTTTCTATCAATACATTCAACTGATACTATTCATGATGTAAGATTTAGAATAAAATTATTCAATTCTTTCAAGAAACAACATCTCAGTTGAAATGTTACAAAGCTCCTGTGGGAGAGCTATCTATAGTGTTGTGTTTCAGCATCTTCCTGTTTTGGTTTTCTCTGTAAGTTTGATAGCGAAATGACTCCTGTAAGATTTTTGACTCACTGCTTCCTCCTTTTTAACTATCGGAGGTTGAGGGCTTTGCGTAGCCTAGTGGTTAGCGTGTTACATTTCAGATTGATTGATCGGAGGTTTGAGACGTGATGCTGCTGAAAACACTCCACAATTTAAGCTGTGGGTGTGTCTCCCAAGTGACAGTCAATCCTATCACTTGATTAAGAGATGCTGCTGTCTAGCTGCCTTCTCTCTGGTCTCTAGTTCAAACTTAGGGACAGCGATACCTGAATCCTCGAGGTCTCTAAACCTGGCTATTCAACCAACGTATACACAAGGTGCTGTTCAAGTTGAAAATTCCAATTCCTTACAGAAATTGATGAGATTGTTTCTAAAGATTTTTGATGTCTATAATGGAATATCACATATAAAGTAATTTTAGTTGTATTGACATTTGCGCCTCTTACATTTTCAAATATATGAGTAAGCAAGCCCGTCGAGGACTTTTGTTTAGATTTCAACCTTTTTTCTTTCATTTTATTTGGAATGCGTGATTATAATTTGGATTTCCTGAATTTAAACGTTGTTTTTAGAATGTAATTTTTATTTTTAAATTTTATTTGTAATTTTTGGATTTTCTTTGTTTATTTCAACTACTATAGTCACGTCTGTTTCTTTTCATTTTGTATGACAAACAGTAAAAGAAGCTGAACCAACTCTGGAAAATGTAGGTTTATGTACCATATTTCCCCGTTTAATCTTTATTAATTGCATTTCGATGTGTTTTTTTATTATTTACTTTTCATCATAAACAGACGCTGACTTCTTCCGCATTTATTTTGTGGTGAATCATTAACGTACTGAAAGTGACCAAGTGATATCATTAATGTATTCCAGTAAGTAAAATGGCGAAACAAGCATGACCTGAGACGTGTAAATAGGCCTATTATGAACTGGAATTTCAGACAAGCCACGAGATACTTTGTGCTCTAGCTCGAAAATTTCCACGTGATTTCCGCTAAGAGAGTTGTCCAACAAGCACTTTCTAAACCCTGGAAAGTGTATTTGCTTATACATTTAATATCCGGGTCATGTAAGTTTTATTTATAATTAGCAGCGGTTGTTGAATAATGGTACTTGCATTGTTTTGTTAGCTATAATTTATAAAAGTACAGAAGAACGATGTTAGGACAAGTAATACATAAATGTGTATCATTTGATTTTGATATTTACCAGATTGTAGTTATTTTTATGCAGATTGAGGCTTACACTGTGTCAACATTTACATTCACAGGTGTTGTACTGTTTGTTAGACATAATAGTTGTTTTACAGTATCTTCAATAGAGTTATTACAGATAATCCGATCGTGATTAAGATTTGTAATTATACGATAATGTTTCAACATGTTAAATATTTAGCTTAGATAGATAAGCATTATATCTATATAAAGCAAGAAAAAGTGCCTGCGAATAAAGATTTTAAGGCTAACACCTGACGTGTCTGAAAAATCAAGGTTTAAGCCACAGTCAGGTTATGTATGGTATTTCCCTTGAAATATACTGCTTGGCACTACTTGAAAATGCAACCAAATCTCACATGTTGGCACATATCCATTTATACGTAATGCAGTTTCTCAGTCTGATTTAGAACCTGACTGACCTTGGTAACTTGTTTTTCTCCAAAGATGTGTTCCTCAACTGTAAACAGTAATGTACAGAGAACAATAAAAGGGCGGGGACTCGGTGACAAAACGAGCATTTCTCAAGCATCATAAGGTCTTTTTTGGGGAGTGTGTTTGTGTTGGGGGGGGGGGGAGAAGAGCATATGGGGACTGTGGGTTACCTTTGGTACACACAGGTTAGAAAGACATAAGAAGCAAACAGATCCTCTTTTATTCCTATTCAGTTGGTCGTATGAACACTTTTTAAGAGCTAAGACTAAACAGGGAGTTTTTGCGTATTAACACGTAATAATATATCTTTTTTTTTTACTGTAATGGCCTACAACTCCCTATGTTCCATTCATTTTACGGCTAAAAGGTTTTTTTTTCACTCTTCCTAACAACCCACAGGTGTGGAATCACGCGTATCTTTCAGTATTTGTTGATTTTTTTTATTATTGAGAAAAAGGGCACTTTGGGGCATAAGGGTAGGAAGGCAGGGGCTTGACCACACCCAGTCACCTCTCTGTGCAAGTAAGTGGGTGTAAAGATGGTGATAAATTGTGTGTTAGATATTTCATGTCGTGTTAACTATCTTACCTGTCTTTCCTTTGTCTGAATAGGCATATATCGATCAACTGTAGTTCTGAAACAATTATTGTCATAGTTATTGCTTTCATTAAAATTTTGTCAATATGCTATGATACCGTATATGACCTTCTGTCAGTTCTATTGATTCTGGATAAGGACATCTAGTTTATCTACTATAAAGCAGTTTATCAAATATATATATATCATACAAAGTAAGTGTTTGGTTCTACGTTGGAAATTTCCTTTTACTTTATCAACATTTAGGCTCAAATATTGATTTGTACATGTTTTCTAAGCGTAAAAAATACTCCTTCAACTCCACGAGAACATAAAAATTCACACAACTAGAAAGATCAAATGCAATGTGTTAAAGAAAGTTGTGTTTGTAGCATCTGGTAGAATCGTGTACTTAGAAATTCTTCCAATACTAAATTACAAAATTTATAAGTTTATTTCGATCAGTTTCCTGCTAAGTATACAATTTTATACAGTAAAACAAACCAAAACAAGAAACTTCCTTAGGTAATGGAAATTTTGACTATCAGTTATGTCGTGCTAGGGAATCATGGGAGAAAAAAATTAGTAAAATCCAACCCTATAAATAAACCCATGGATCTAAGTCCTGATGATGTACCTAAATCAAATTAGACATACGCAACTTTAGGGGTCTTTGGGAGGAAGACAGTTAATATTCAGTAAGTGGAACGTGTACTAAGGACTCAAGTTTATAGAGTAAACACCCATATGTAGTTCAAGAGGTTCGACGTTCGAGTCCTGATACGCACATCTACTCTGTTAACTTAAAATAGATGAAATTAACTTGTAAAATATAACTTACCGCCAGATGCGTGTACCGAGTTATATTTTTCAGGGTAATTTTCTTTCAATAAGAGTACCACCTTCGCTAGAGTGCTATCTGTTGTGTCCACCGCGGGGAAAAGAACCCTGAATTTTAGCTTGTAAGTTCATAAACTTACAGTTGTCCCATCGAAGTATAAAAGTATAAAGCTAAATAGTGTCAGGAACAGTTATTATCCTCTTATTCTACACAATATCCAAATAACACAAGATAAAATCAATTATTTTTTCGAAGTATTGCAGAGTAGAGGCTAAACCCTACACAGCATTTTTAGTCTTGATTATTAAATATATATTACGTCATTGGTTTCCCGGTAAAAAAAAGTAAATAAACTTAAATAAATGGGAAGTGTTTGCGAGTTCATTAGCAGTCTTTTACAAATCTTAATGTGTAACTTTTCTTTTTTTTTTGAGGGTAGAATGCGCTTGCTGAAAAGAACTTTATCAATCTTGAATATCTACTATCCAGTCATACGAGTTCTAACCCTAAACAATTTAGCCGTAAGCTTACACTTTTATATAATTCAATCACTATAGGCTATCCCATATTAAATTTGTAATCACACACACACATACACAAACGATGTTTGAGGCGAAATATTCGTTATCGTAGACCAGGACCATGAGATGTCTATTGTCAACTGATTCTCTAATTGAGGTACAAAATGTCATGAGGATTACATACGTATACAATTGGAGTCTTATAACCGGTATTGACCTCCGAAGAGTGATCCTCGCGATCTCATCAAGACCCAGAAATTTTACTCTTCATATATATATAAAAAGAATAGTACACTCGCCATAGTTTACCATACCACTAGTTCAGCAGCATCTCTATAAGCTGTTGTGATAAT
The DNA here is from genome assembly GCF_000517525.1 of Limulus polyphemus. Classification (NCBI taxonomy): domain Eukaryota; kingdom Metazoa; phylum Arthropoda; class Merostomata; order Xiphosura; family Limulidae; genus Limulus; species Limulus polyphemus. Next base: position 566,688 of record NW_013665945.1, on the reverse strand, counting down.
AATAATAATGCAGGGCCGGGTGTGGCTTAATTTTTATTATGCTCGAAATGTGAATCTGCAGGTTCGTGGTTCGCACCTTGAAGATGTGGGTGCACAATAAAATGAACGGTCAAATCCTACTATTCGGTCATATAATAGAACCCAAGAGTTGGCGGTAGGTGCTGTTGACTGGCTGCCTTCTCTCGAGTCCATGAGTCCAAAATTAGAGACGGTGTTTCGTAGATAAGTCTTGTGTAGATTTGCACAAAAATTCTAAAATAAACAAATCAATATCACATCATTTCATTTAGTTAACTAAAAATAACTATCTGCCAGTGAGCGAACTGTCTCGATGACAGATTATTGAAAAATGTGAAAAAAAAAGAGAGAGTGTGTGTCGAGGAATTACGACGATGATAAATAAACCTAACAAACTGATAAGATATTAACAATCACAATCTTATTATAATTAATACACGCTATTTTGTCTGTCTATCTGTTCCCCAGCTCCTTCCACAGTTTTGTTTCGAGCATTATTAACTCGGCTATTATAGTAAACCCGAACCAGAGAGAGTCCGAAGGAGCTTAATGTTTATATATAAACATTCATTATAGGCTAACACCAAATGACTAATTTCGAAGTACATTACTAAATCTTATAATTTTATAATGCACGTTTAAGATACTAAAGATAAAAGTAGATATTAAAAAATATTTTTTTGTTGTGTCTAATTTCCATAGCCTAGTGATAAGGGCGTTCGACGTACAATCTAAGAATCACGGGATCGAAATCCAGCAGCTAAAGTGCTCACTTTTTCATCCGTTAGGGTGTTATGTAACAAGAGGGTCAATCCCACTATTCATTGGTAAAAGAGTAACCCAACAGTTGGCGTTGAGTGGTGCCGGCCGGTTATTTTTACTGTTAGAAAAAAAGCTTGTGATACCATCAGGAAGAATATCAAAAATTGCATATGTTAATCACTTAAGGTCCAGGCGTGACGTAGTTCGTACTGTGAATCCGAGATTTCGTAATTCGTTGTCCTTTGCACAAAATCATGCTCTGCATTTTGGGACCGTAAATGCATTATAAAATTGATAGTTAAAACCCACTATTAGCTCACAGAGAAGTAGCTCCAAAGCTGGTGATGGGTGCAGTTGACTAGGTACTGTCACTCTAGTTTGTCCGTTCAAAATTAGGGACATCTATGTGCAGATTGTACTTTCTTGTAACTTTACTCCAAAATCATAAAACATATAATCTACTTCAAAAATGTTATAATAATCAGTTTGGAAAAACATAAAATACTAAAACGTCTGTTAACTATACAGAATGTGTCACAATATAACTTACTTGTTTATAAATATGGATTTCATATTAAATATAGTCCAACTCTTCTTGAGGCTTAGGTATGTACTTAAAATCTCCAAATCTTATATTTTCAAGTAGTTAAGCTAGGCTATATTATCATATCACTCACCTGTGTGGTAAATTAGCTACGCTGGTATATTTTCTATTAAGTTTGATCCCTGTGCAACTACTGTACCAACAAAAGTAGCTACCTTACTTACAGCTACCATTATTATGATAGCAAAAACCGATTAAAAAAAAACCTAAATGTTTTCAACTGTAGTGTAAGAAGTATGAAACTGTTTATACACCCATTTCTTATATAACAGATTTAACCACATACTTAATGATTTAATTCTTATAGTCCCCAATATGGGACTAAATATATACACCATAAATTTATTAAAAGTGCAAAATCTTATTTTCAATAATTGTTAATATAAATACTTTCTTTCAAGGTCAACACAATAAAGCTCTATGTTTCCGAGCTGGCGAGTCGGGGTTTAATCCACGCGATACCATAAACTATTCCCCGCGTTTTAAGCTGTCGTTGCGTTATAAGAATACAGTAAATTCCTTAGCTATTATTTTTGTTTGTCCATTTTAAAGCTTATAACTGATAATATTTCACTTATATATCATTTGTTCAAACTTAAAAAAGGATTATACAGTAAATCTTAGAATCATTATGTTCAAAACTTTCAGAAGCTAAACTCTCACTGTGTATTTATAATTCCGAGTTCTAATACTACCAGCGATTCTAAAAAGGCAAGGGACTTAAATCCCTTGATAACACGGAATGCAATATTTCAGGTGACACACTGTATACTGTAAGATAGTTCGTTTTACATTTAGCTCATTTTTAAACATTATCCGTCCCCCCCCATGACCTAAGTCTAAATTAGAAAGGCTCAGTTACAGAAATATTAGAAGATATAACAGACTAAAACATCCTCTGCTTCTACTTATAAATTTTCAATACGAACATAAATGCTGTGGGTTCGGGTATGACTGCCATGTTAATAACCTTATAAATCAATAAAACTTAACCGAATTTGAAGTTCACAAGGGAAGAAAGAGTCGCTTATTACAAAATAACTCCCGAAAATAGGATCCTGTACAAGAAAACATAAGGCATAATTGTAGAAAAATAAAACTACACAAACATGAAACGAAGATTTCAAAACTCGTACCATACGCTTCATGACCTTAACCGTTTCGTCACGCGCACATACATGTGTGTAACGAGAAATCTATACACAGCATAGATATAACTATATGTAGAAAAAAAGAAAATGAATTGTTCGTAATTTATTAAAGTTATTGTATTATACACGTTTTGTCCGTGTGTCTTTATGTGTTCTTCTATTACCTATACTTTAACCTTTAGAATACTGTCCATGTTATTCAGCACAAAGACAATATCATAGCCCCTAGGAGACTATTTGAAGGAAGCGAACAATATGCCATTGTGAACTTTAAACTGCAGAAGAAGGGATTACTGCCTTAAGTAATCGTTCTGTCTTGAGTAGCGACCGCTCTATGGGGCCGTTTCCTTCTTTTCTTAAGTCAGAAAGATCAATATCTTCCGGGGCTAAAGAGCTTGATTCAGAAAAATGGCCTCATTACGAAGACAGCTGGTCTATGCTTAATGCTATGGTGCGTATATTTAAAAGTCAATTCGTCACTAGTTGTACGTATACGTTGTAGCAACCCGGCTCGCGCTCCAGCCGCCCTAATTATCCTTTATACTTCTTTGGTTCCTTTAGTGATTGATTGAACAAATAACTTATGTCGATCACCAACTACAGTAAGCCTGTTATTACGACAAGGAAGGTATAGAATGAGCGCATGTATTTGCTGCCTAAGGATCAACCTAGATAAGGACGATTTTTTTTATGATCGTGATATCCCTCGTTGTGTATGATGCGAGCGGTTCAGTAATTGGTCTCATTTGTATGTTACTGAATATGATAAGAAATGCACACACAGGAAACTAGTCTTTGCTGAGACTCCGAACAACAAATTTTAAAAATAATAAAGTTCTGGGATTGATAATCAGAGAACGAAAGTAATAATGCATTGGGACTTGTTATTGAAAGCAAGCAGCCTATCTGAACTTGTTTAGTGTCAGAAAATACATTTTGCCACCTTTGTATCTGTATCTGACCATGATTACCATGGTAACCAACAGTCAACCAGAGATTTAGCACAGAAATGCAATAACTCAAAAAATACAAGTGATAGAAACGTCATTTAAGAGCCCACAGCCTTGAGGATCATCGTCATTGGTATTGTCTTTAACTTGAGCAATCATAAAGTCTCTGACTTTTTTTTTTTACAGTGACTTGATCGATTTTATGAAATTCAATATCAGCAATTTTTTTCTTGCGAAATTCTTTCAATTATTTTCTAGTGTTCCCCCTTTAACCCTGCCATTTGTCTCCTGTATATTTATATATTTGTATGTGTCTTGTAATTCAGATTCAGTGAATATTTGCCCCTCCCAGGAAAAGACTAATAAAATCAATATCTGTTACTATTTCAGATACTACTGGAGCTTGTTTTTCTTTGTTTCCAGGCATGCAAAGAATTTTTGTATAATTAAAATTCCAAGTTTTTTTGTGATATTGCATGTCTGCATCATAGACATCTGTAGGATATATTGCAGTGCTTAACTTAATCCTTCATGTGGCATAATTATTTCTTTCCATAGAATCGTGAAGGCATTTCGCAGCATTTCCTGAAGCCACATTGTACAGTGGGTTTCTTTATGTGCCCTCACCATCACATTAAAAAGAAAAGTTATTCATCAAAAGGTGCAGATCTTGAGCTTGTGAACAGCAAAAGTTCAATATGTGACGAAGAGGATATTCGTTCCGGAGATGTTTCATAGTTCTTTCTTACACGTTCACATTACCCTTTATCAGTATTTTGGTAGGAACTTTTATGTCACGTAGGATGGGATCATTATCTTTGTGTTTCCATTTTCAAGCCATCTTGCTATTTTTGGAAAAGCCCTTTTCCCATACTTGGTCAAGAGAATCTGGTCACTTTATTAGATTTTCTGTTGTAAAGGTCTGGCAGATTACACGCAGACTGTAATCGGTTAGGAGACGAGGCAGCTTTGCGCTGGTGCTTGGGCTGTCTTACATTTGATGTTTTCCGATTTTACTCTCCTCTTCTCTACACACAATGCTTTACAGTACCATAGGTATTCTTCTTTCTGAAATAAAATATTTAATTGGGTAACTAGACTTTTATGTTGCCAATCTCAAGTGCCTAATCTTATTGCTATCATGATCATGATTTTGGCCTGTTGTTGTCTTCTAACTGTAACGCTACACAATAGGCTATCTACATTGTGTCACTGCGGGGAATCGAATCCCGTATTTTAGCGTTGTAAATTCGTAAACTTATCGCTGACCCATCGGAAGACATCTTGACCTGATAAGAAAATGTTTTCATCTAAGAGATTAACGGTCCTTTGTATAATTTTTTAATTGTTGGAGTTATCAGTGATCCTCAAACCTTCGATTGGTACATCTGATATGGAAACTTACACATCAATGTTATTACATCAGTATTATAGTTTGTACTTAAGAGTTTTTTTCACATTCAAACATCATAAGCATTATGATGTAAGTCATGGAAACTCATTCCCACTGATGATTATGGCAATCTATTTTTTTCTAAGACGGTGGCACGATAATAGCGTCATTGACAAGGCCATGAGTCCAATGGATAGTTGACATTAAATAACATAAATGTGGACTTTTAAATACAGTTTTTATCCCTTCGAATTTTTTGGTTCTAGAGCTAAGTTTGTAGTTAATGTTGGTTGCCATGGTAACCTTGGTAAGCCACAGATTTGAAGATGCAACAGGCAATTTCTAAAACTAGGATTTACCTAAAACATTTTTATATATGTCTCGTGCTTTCATTCACAAAATCACATGAGACCTTTTTCTCAGCTCTTTGCTACTTGACTATACGGTTGAAAACATAATTAAAATTCATATTATTCAACTGATGGTGTATAGTAGAGTCTAACAACCGTAGTTTGCACCTTATTTGACGGATATGTTCCTATTTAGACTAAGCATCAGGCTCTGAATTCGAGGGTTCCTTGTTCACGTTCCTTTGTAGCGAAAACGCACGCGCTGAGAACTTTGGGGCCATGTGTTTGCTGTAAAAGCGACGGTTCAACTCTATATTCAGTCAGATAAAAGTAGTGCAAGAGCTCGTTGTGGTATTATGTGCACATAGAACTTGTTTAGTTTTGATGGAAATGCTAAAATATACAAACAAGGCATTAGTTATTAATTGCTTTTAAGTTTGCCTGATTTTATATCCTACATTGTTACTACTTGTATATTTAATTGATGCTAAATTACAGGGCAAATATAAAATCATTACATAGCTTTCACTCTTTTCTCAAAGCGTGAAAAGCTTATATAAATAAATAAATATATATATATATTACAGTTCACTTGAACGGGCAGGTCAGAGACACCTGGGATTTAGATATAACTCTCCATAATTTTGATCTACTGTCCAAAAGGAAAGCAGACAGCTAACAGTTCTCGCCATAAAAACAGCTTTATCAAAGCTCTTTGATCCGAATAACAGGATGGGTGGTCTCTTTTACAATTTACTCACAGCTGACAGTGCGATTGTTCAACAACGCAACACGTCTGGAATCCTGGTCGACACGCCCTGCTCTATATTTCACTGAGCGATCCAGTAAAATCAGGCTGTGTTGGATTCTAAACTTTGATTACATTTAAAAGTCGTTGAATGAAAACCCAAATACTTTTCTTGAATTCGGATAGCAGCTCATTACGTGATATCTCAGTCTGCTCACTACACTGTACACGAATTTAGACTATCAGTAGCTATTAATTTAACATTATATTTCGCATGCTTGTAAACATAAATATTCAAGGATTTTAGTTCTACAAGAAAATTACCATCTCATAGGCTGGTGTACCAGTATGTGTAACAGTAAATTATAAGGTGCCAAAATCTGCTGAGCTGACATTGAAAGGCATGGCGAAGAAATCAGCGGGGTTAGGGGTAGGAGTTGGTTGCCATTCAGGAAAACAACTACGAATAGAATATTGTTTGACAAATATATATTATATGCAATATTGGTAACAAATTTGAGTACTGAACTGAATTCCATTGCCATTGCTATCTTTCATTCAAAAACAACAACAAAGCAGTTAAAGGTATTTTCAGAAATAGAATTAAAAGAGTGAGAGTTATACTCCATTTTTAAAGTTGATAGTTTCTTATCAATATGGAGACCCTACATAAATATTTTGACGTCGGTGTGTTTCCTTTGATATATAAATATTACTCTCATTTTGATAAACAGTGTATCTATGTTACCATACAGATACTACTTTCATTTTGATAAGCAGTGTACCTGTAATTATATACAGATCCCACTTTCATTTTGATAAGCAGTGTA